>NC_040018.1:1246421-1523769 GCF_000972845.2 Larimichthys crocea
TATATATATATATTATATACACACACAAATGCATAACATTACAATTTCATTACATCTTGGAGGTTGATATTGTGCTTTTCACCCCACTACACGTATGTGTTATCTGTACTTATTGTGCAGATTCAGATTATCAGTATAAAATGATACGTTACATACATTATATATCTTATTATAGGTTAAGCTCCCAGCAGTTTATAAAGTTTTCACAGCAGCCAAACACAAGTGTTACCAGTGATACTAATTAAGGTTCTGTTCCATTCAGGTCAGACAGAGTCAGGGGGCTGCTGTGGTGTATGTTAGTTCACTTGAAAGGCTCTGCTGCAATAAATGGACTGTAATTAGTATCATTGGAAACACCTCAGCTGACTATTTCATGTCAAAATAGCTGCTGTGATAAAGGCCTAATAAGCTCTAGCTGCAACATTAAAGTAATGCACACATTCGTGCATCAATATTTATAATCCAGTAAGATAATGTATTCTGTATAATAAGCATTTGTACTTCTGGACTTCTGTACTTCTATATTTTTGTACTTCAGTACAATTGAATGATCACAATACTTCTTTCACCACAGTATTATACTAATAAATGATCATTACCAGTGATAAACATGTAAGCAGTATTTGAATGCAGCTGGCTGAGCTCTTTTATATACTGTTTGGTGGCATACTCTATCGCAATGCATAATATTTTAGATATGTTTTTTAAATCTTTATATGCGTAATATCAAGTTGTATAAGTGTATAATTGTAATTGTGGATTCTTTGGATTGTTAATACCAATGCATTAATGTGTATCATGTTACCACTGTAGACGGTCTAAGTAGAGCTGACTTTAACTACTTTATTTACCGTTCATGTGTTTATTTTAGGGTCTCTAATTTTCTTGAGGTCCACACCAACATACATGCATATGAAAGCCAGTCAACACTGCACACACATGTAGATATAGTCCAAAAAAAAAAAAAAAACAGTATTAAACTGATTATATGTTTTACATATAACCCATTATTATTCTTCTAATGCATGTCTGCATAGGGAAATACTGTCCATAAACCAACTGCTGAATGTATGTAACTCAATACAGCACATTACCATATAATATATATTTTAACACTCTTTAAATTAAATACATTGTTTATTTCCTCAGTTTGCACAGTGCCTTGTTTATAATAGGGTGGTTGTTGGGGTGGAGGGCTGGGAGTAGATGGGGGGTTGCTGAGGTTTTGTTGTGTGAAACACTTTGTGTTACATATTTTGTATGACAAGTGCTATACAAATAAAGTTTGTTTGATTGATTGATTTGTGGGCATTTATTTTTTTGGTCACTACTCTATGGTCACTTTACAATACAATACTCTTTTTATATATCATGCCACTTTTATCCTCAGTACTTTTCTGTTTTGAAGGTTGATTGTTTTTCGTGTTTATTGTGTAGGTTATAGATATTTCTGTTATTGTGGGTTTTTTTCTACTATTTTCTAACTCTGTAGTGTATGCTACACTTTCCTCTGCTGCTGTAACAAATACATTTCCCCGTGGTGGGATGAATAAAGTATTTCTAATCTAATCTAATTTTCTCACCTACCTGCCCGATCATAACACCTACACTTATATGTCCGCTTAGCTTGTTTACTTGTAAATTCACGTGTATAAAAGTGTCATTTGTTAAGAGTTTGTTTTGTTTTTTTAACGGTATTTCATTATAAAGAGAAGTGAAAACAAACTGCTTGCTGGGAACAACGTCACGAATAACGGAATCTTTTAAGCCAATCATAATCCACGGCTGTGTCTCTGTGAACCAATCACAGCGCCGCTTTCTCAATCGCTGTCTCACCAGCAACCGCCGCTCCGGTAGGGTAGTTTAGCATCAAGCTGGCTACGAAGCTAACCCGCAGAAACACTGAAATATCAGCTCGCTCCTGCTGGGTTATGTGTTCCGCTTGATTTTTTTACTGAACCTACCAGTCGTCCGAGTGACTACATCGAAGGTAAAGAGTCGTGTTTACTTCTCGTATCTGCTGTAGCTAGCTAAGCGTCGCAGGAGGGGGCGCAAAATGACACATGACGTGCTGTTGATGTTAATATGTGGCGATTTAGCGAAGTTAGCTGACGGGAGATACCGAAACTTTGTGCCAAAGCGTCTTGGACGTAACATTTAGCAAAGTTTAAACACATTTGAGCAAACGGCGAGGTTTTATCACGCTCGGGAAATGAGGGATGTGTTTCCTGTTCGGGCGTTTCTTACCTATCATTCCGTTTGATGTACTGAATCAACTTTATTGCCATAGAAACGTGTTAATCATGCACCCTTTTCTTTAAAAAACCTTGTGGATAACTTCAACATGAACTTCCCTCCCTCCCTCAGATGCAGTTCATGCTGTTGTTCAGCCGGCAGGGAAAGCTGCGGTTACAGAAATGGTACGTGCCTCTGTCAGACAAGGAGAGGAAGAAGATCTCCAGAGATCTGGTCCAGACAATACTGGCCAGGAAGCCCAAGATGTGCAGCTTCTTGGAGTGGAGGGACCTGAAGATTGTGTACAAGAGGTGTGTGAATAAGATATCCTTCCATTCACCCAGGTGGCATCTATCATATGCTTCAAACACTCACACAAGCCGAGATTCATTCAGCTTAATCAAGTTGAATTCATATCATTTAAATCAGTCTATTGAATCCAAATCAATCCTACAGAAAAGCTGCAGAGCGGTCACATTTCATGAGATGTTGCAGCTACCTTAAACATGTTTATTCAAATCAAATCAAATCAAATCAGATTTTATTTGTATAGCCCAAAGTCACAAAGTACATTTGCCTTGGAGGGCTTTACAATCTGTACAGGTAGTGACACCCTCTGTCCTTAGACCCTCGGTTCGAGTGAGAAAAAACTTGCCCACAAAAAACCTTTAACAGAGAAAAAAGGTGGAAGAAACCTCAGGAAGAGCCACAGAGGAGAGATCCCTCTCCCAGGACGGACAGACGTGCAATAGATGTCACGTGTACAGAACAAATCAGCACAAACATATTGTACATATTGTTATTCCTGACAATGGAAAAAGTACTAGTCTTTACTCCGCTTAGCTCTTCTGCATCTCAAGGTCTTCATCAGCAGAGAGCGTTTAGCTAAGTAATCATTGAGATTTGGGTGTGTACTGTGAACTTTGGTCACGTGATAACAGAAGGTTGTATATATATAGTGGGACAGACTGTGCAGATGGAGTGTCTTTGTTGGTGAAAAACAGCTGCAAGTGGACCCCAAAGAAACATTTCATCACTTTGATCTTTTATAGTATTAGTATAAAATCTCTTTATGCTGAGGATGATTTCAGTAAAAAGGACGTGTTAATGTTGGGTTTGTTATCTCTCATCTGTGCAAGCTTGTTGGAGTTGTTTCATGAAAACCAGCGATTCTGTGATTATTTTGTCAAGCGTTGAGATTTCTGGCGTTTCGAGCTCACCTTCTGCTGTGTGATGGAAGCCAGAAACACCCCCTCTCTATAGGAAACTGCCAAACAATGGAGGACAATGATACAAATATATTAAGGAGCGCCTGATTTTGTCCTGGCTAATGCGTGCTGAGTCAAAAAAAAAAGACACATTTTTATGTATTCAATAAAACAAATGAAACTAATAAACAGAGAGAAGTAAACATTTTCTGTGCACAGAAAAAGTCTTTTTTCAACTGATGAAAAATGGGAGCAAAATATATTTTTATTTTATTCAAGGAAAGGAGAGGATTGTTTAAAAAACGGATGGTTTTGTTGGTTTATTAATGCCAAGACATAAAACATTTATTTTTGCCATTTCTATGTGTCCTACATTGGAAATTAACAGTATGGGAAACTGATCTGGCAAAAAAGAATATCACAAACAGAAGCCAAAACATAACATATTCATAAAATATCACTTTAAGTACTCACCCAAGGATTAGCCACGTGAAGTAATTCATCCAATCAGCATCACTTAATTGGTTTGCTCACCGAGTGCTGCTCTGCTAGTCAGTGAGTTTGTGAATAGGCATTAAATACTGCGATTTCTACGATTCACCTGGGTAGTTTGTGGATGCATAGATCACCATCGTTGTGACTTTCAGTGATACAGAAGAAAAGCCGAGTTCCTGTGCTTTCTTTCAGTATGCGTGTGCTGCCCTGTGTGTGGACCGGGATCACAGCTTCATTACCACCCATGTTACTAACGCTGATATGTTGCATTTCTTCTGAGAGAGCAAAGGCGCTGATATTTGTTCACATCACTGACTCGTTTCAGATACGCGAGCCTGTATTTCTGCTGTGCTGTAGAGGATCAGGATAACGAGCTGATCACCCTGGAGATCATCCATAGATACGTGGAGCTGCTGGACAAATATTTTGGAAGTGTGAGTTTCCACGCTGACGAATTCCAGTGCGTGTCCAAAGTTTTCAGTCGGGATCACCTCTGATCTGCTTGTCGTTTTTATGGTGGTTGTTGCTTCACAGGTGTGCGAGTTGGATATTATCTTCAACTTTGAGAAGGCCTACTTTATCCTGGACGAGTTCCTGCTGGGCGGAGAGGCCCAGGAGACGTCCAAGAAGAACGTGCTGAAGGCCATCGAGCAAGCCGACCTGCTGCAGGAGGTACGCATGTTTCTATACCAACAGAGCGATACAGACAACTCGACAACTATGATTAAAGCGGTCTGTGAAATGTCAGACATTTGGGGGGAAAAAATGCTCATTAGAAATTTCCATAGGCCAAAGTGATAAGCAAATTTATGACATATCCGCTTAGAAAATTCAAACAGCCCGATTATCAGATGTTTTTAATTTTCTCTTGTTTTTTTGCAGCTCTAACTTGGTGTAAATGTAGAAAGAATTTCACTCGGCGATGCTAATGTTAAACCAGACAGAAGGGGCAGTAGGCCAAAGATGATGATGATGTATTGCTTCATTCACCTTGCGGCTCTCTACACCTGCCGTCACCTGTTTATTTTAAGCCTGCAGCACTTGATAAATACCTCTCCCTTTCTCTCTCTCTCTCCCCGGTGCCAGCGCACTAAAGCAAACGCTGTCCCTGCATGTCTGCATTGCTGTACGGCTGTAGTCATTTGCAGTCAACAGAATCAGCGCTCAGCGATGTATTTATAGCAAAGCACGCAGCTCTATTGTAATAACAGCATTGCTGACTGTGTGTAAAAGGTTTACCTGCTGTTCCCGTCCCACATTTAGCTACTTGCAATTATGACTCATGCGCTATTAATTATCATTTGGAGGGGGTGCTCCGCGCTACAGAATATGGGACAGACGGACAAAACGACAGCAAGGAACATTTATCTTTCTTGTGTTCATCCGCAGGAGGCCGAGGCACCACGGAGCGTTTTAGAAGAAATTGGGCTGACATAAATCATCACAGCTGCTGCCTCGCAGTTCTGTCTCCCAGTTGCAGATCTGGCAACTTCCCCCGTCTCTATCCTGTCTTTTCCTGTTCACGGTGTCAGTGTTGTATGTATATAATCACCATCTCTGTACTGTATTACTCTGTACTGTACTATCCTGTAATGTCCTTTTTAATGTGGTGCCAACTGTGGTGGTGTCTCCTATGTACAAGCTCCCTCCTCACTGTGTTCTGCAGTGCTATTCCCATACTTCACTCTTTCCACCGACTTCTTAAAACTCCACAGACTACAATGTAGCGATGACATGAAAACTCCCAGCATCATATTTAACATCATCCATCATCACCGATTGCAGAGTTGTATGTGCTGTTTTGGCTTAAGGGACTTTCTAAGGTGCTGCTGTAGCCGCAGTTAGTGCTTCTTGTGTGTGACTATCGCATTCCAGTCAGAGCCGAGCATCTGATTTCATGAAAAATAAATACTCTGAACTGAGAAGGGTGTTAAACAGTGTTATCAAAGTACTTGCAGGATCTTTAAAGACTTTTCTGTCCATCTGGATGAGAAAAAAAAAAGAAAATTAAAGGTTTGTTTCTCAAATTGACTTTTTTTCCCTAATCCAGGTAAGGTGGAAATGACATCTCTGTTGTAAAACAGCAAAATATGAACACATTATTTTGTTTGTTGCAAGGAGATACGTCATTAAAGCTATTATCTTTGGATTGGGAAATAAATCCAACTGGTTTTTGTGCAGTAAGTGGAATATTTTTCCATCCAGGTGGTTCCAGTCGTCTTTGAAGACTGTATAATACATTTAGTACTGATGTAAGTGTTAATAAATGACCTGGTTCTGATAAAGTGTTTATTTTTCAAATGATTCGATGCTCAGATTTGACTCAAATGTGCCAACGCATGAGAAGCTCCAACTAGTGCTGCTGTGGGAAATCACTGGCACTGTTACAATCACTTATATATGAGCTAATTCAACCCAACCAATGAAGCAAAATTAAATGATTACCCATAATCAGCATCCGTGTATATGTCAAGTCAGTTTGTGTTTGGTGATTCTCCTCCAGAAATGAACCATTTCACGTTTCCTTTTCAAGGCTAATTGTTTACTTTTGGTAATTGGTAGCTGTTTTTTTGTGTGATTAGTGTCTCGTTTTGTTAAATCTGTCGTGTTGTCTTCATTTTTCTGACAATTGACTTATTTTCCTGACAGAAATCTGTTACACACGGAAGTTTGTATTGACCTCTGGAGATAAATCTTAGGTCAGTCTCTCCCTTAGACTTAGGTGAGGATAGGATAGTGACCCAAATAAAAAAAAAAGAGAGAGATAAACACTATTATATGTATTATGATAGTTTGGCTTACTCTTAAAGACTAACATATGACCAAAGAACACTGTGTTATACCTTCTCAATGGTGTCTATGAAAGGATTACATGGCATATAAAAGAGATGTTTGAAAACGATTATTTGGCCTCAATATACCAGTATTATGTCATTTTTCCAATCCATTTAAAGACAGGTCTATCCTGAGTTTCTTTATGGAGTAGGAACAGAAGATGATGAACTGCACATATCAGGGTACATCATTAATATTCATTACTGGCAGCTTGTTATCTTGTCAGAAGGATGCAGGAAAACAAGCCAACAAGTAATGAATAGATACTCATCCCACATTTTTTTAAAAGTGCATTCTTAAAACCACAAAGTGTTTTTGTTGAGCATTCAGAAGTAGGTATTAAACAGGTTCATCTTTGATTTGTGCAAAGCTAAAATAAAAATCACTTTTTGTATTAAACACTGCCAACACATTTGCCAACATGCTTTTCTTATATTTGAAAGTTATTAACAATAAATGTATTAAAAAAAAAAGAAAACTCATTTGTTTATCGCTTGTTTTATGTTGTTTTTACTCTGCAACAATCATCATTTAGTGCCACAGCTCCAGTTGATCAAGTGTTCAGTAATTAAAAGAACGTTTTCATTTTCCAAAAGCAAAATAGTCACATCCTGATGTATACATCCTGGTGATGGGCGCTAACTTAAAGTATCACTGCTGTACATACATCCACATAGTTAAAAAAAGAAAGCGCAAAACAAATGTTGGACCCACAGGGCTCACTTTTCATTTCCTATTTCTGTGTTAGATTGTTCACTTCCCCCTGCAAGATTAAATTTCTCACTTTCAACACTGACTCTCATCAGAGTCATTGTTTTTCTCCATCTGCTCGGTTTTGTTTATCTCCTGACCGGGGCTCGTTTCAGTGAGATCCTCCACCGTCTCTTCCTTTGACTCTTTCTCCTTGTCTGACTCTCCAGATGAGGTCGTTCCTTCAGGTAAATCTCTCTTCTTCTTATGCTTCTTCTTGCTCTTTTTCTTGCTCTTTTTGGACTGTTTGTGGCGGTGGCGGCGTGTGCTGGTATCGCCATTTTTATCCTGTTTCTTGGGGCTCCTTTCTCTGCTGTGTTTTGTTCTTTCCCCCTCTCTGCTTGAGCTTCTTGACCTGTCTCTTGCCTTCCCATGATTGTCTGTATCTTTGTCTCTACTGTCTCTCTCTTCACTTCTACTCCTATACTTGTGCTCCTTGTCTTTTTCTCTACTCCTGTTTCTCAGCCTGTCTGGCTCTCTGTCTCTACTTCTGCTCCTCGACCTGTCTCTGCTTCTGTTCAGATACCAATCGTTCCTCCTATCACTGTGTCTTGACCTGGATGACCATTTGTCCTCTCTGTGCTGGTAGGAAGCCCTCCTCTCTCTGCTCCTACTCCTGCTTCTGCTCCTCTGCCTGTCGCTCTCTCGTCTGCTGTGGGATCTCTCTGATCTTGGCGGGCTTCTGCTGGAGCGACGCTGCCTCCACGATCGGTCACCGTATCGCTCCGAATGCCATCCGTCTCTGCGACTCCCCCTGACGGTGCGGTCTGGTGACAAGTGCAGGTCCCTGTCGGCCTCCCAGAATTCATTGCCAGGGTTTCTAAATACATGCAGGAAGTTACAGTGCTTCCCTTTGGGGCATTTCTGTCTGTCAAACAATCCTGAGAGAGGAGAAGCAAACAAAGATGGTAAATGCACTGAACTAAATCTTCTCTGCAGTGAAATCGTTCTCATATCAGCTTGAATAACTCACCACATATAGCATTCTTCCACCGTGTAACAGGGCACAATTCACAATGAAGCTGCCGGCCTGCATACCACCTCCCATTGAACTTGATGAAGGCCTCCTTACACTGCTCCTCTCTGGACAGACACGCACACACAAAAGGACAAAGAATTAAGTTGAGCTTTATCCAAATATTCAAACCCTGTACTTAGAAGAAAGTCATGGGGTGGTTGTGTGATGGCTTACGTGTCAAACTGAACGTAAACATTTCCTCTCAGGTGCGGTTCATAATTGCAGCTGACCTAAAGACGGAAAGGTAGCAATGAAACCAAATGTGCATTTCCTGGTGTGGTTACATAAAACACAAAAAAAAATGAAATGAGGAAGTTGGATGGCTTCAGAAATGCCCTTTAACTGTCCGGACCTCATCTTACCTTGAATTGCAACACCTTGCCGACACTCTTTAACTCTGGCAGGACATCGTGGTAGAAGTCGAGAAAAGACTCTTGCAGCTCCTCCTCACTGTGTTCCAACCAAGCGTCGATGTCGTAATCATCACGCCGCGACTCCTCCATGCCAAACGTTACAAACATACCGCGGATCATCAGAGTCGGACTGGCTGTGGGATAAACGTGCTTCCGAGAACATCTGCACTCACAAAGACAGAACGTCAGAACGTCCGTACATCCAGTCAACACTCAAATAGTTGATACATTTAACGCAACAATTCACATCGTAAGAGGAACAAACGGTACCTGTCTCCAAATCGACATGCTCCAGTCTTAAGGAAGAACGGACAATTGGCTACGTCGCGCTCTGTCCCAAAGTTCTCAGAGCTCTCTGTCACAGGAGCCTCAGGATTCATCCAAGGTCCTCCATTTTCTAGCTGGAAGGGAGAACATGAACAAAAACGTATATACGTATACACACTGCATACTTTGACTCTAAACTAGAGTGAAATGTGCAAATGATATGTGTCATGTGTCTCTTGGCTTTAAGTCTTTTAAACCCCTGAACTCTTTTACAATCTGTGTGTTTTCGTGTGTTATATTGATTGTGAGGAAGTCAGAGTTAGCTGTGTAACGTGACATTCATGTGTGTTTATACCTGGCTTTCAGCTTCATCCAACATTTTCTGAACGGCCTCCTACAAATGGTGTAAAGACACGGCTGGTGAAAATGTGTAGAGGTCAACATACTGCAGCATATCTGTTACCGAGTGTTAAGACCACGTTCACAAGGACTGGCGTAAGAATCTTTCAGAACTTTCGGGGAACATTTTCACAGACTCTTTTCACATAATGTAAAAGATACATCCTTGATGTGAGAGCTGAAGGGTTTTTCTCTTTGTGTGTATCCTTAGTTAAGGAGTTGGATGGTTGCTTGTGCCACTCAGTCAAGGAAAATCACGTACAAAACAACGACATTTTACAAAAGAAACACTCAGCTCGTGAGGTATCTTCAACTATATACTTATCTTCCCATTTGAATGAATTATAAAAATACTCATGATTAGGTAGAAGAGGATATATTTCTTTTTTTGTTTCTATCCTCCTGGGCCACGTTTCACCTCTCTGCCTCGTTTCTCCTGCTGCTTCTGCTCTCTCTCTTCTTGTTCTCTCTTCTGCTGGGCCTCCCATTCCTCCTTTATCATCCGCTGGAAACACAAAAAGACACAAAACCAGTGAGTATTGACATTTTTGAATGGTGCATTTGTTTGGGATTGGGATAGTTTATGTTAGATTGAAAGCTATATCAGACTTTAACTACAAAGAAAATACATTGTCTGATCAATTTATTGTTGGTTTTGTTGCTTCCATGGGATTTGTTGACATTAAGGAAACATACTCTTTAATATCTCCCGAATGATCCTTTAAGTCTCAAACATGCCACATCAGTACACACATAAACAACTGTAAACTTGCTTTGTTTACAAAGTGTAAATATGCTTTTGAAAACAGTCATGTTTCTTGAATAGTACGTGGTCAACATGAACATGAACAAGATTACCTCGTCCTCCTCTTTTCTTTTCCGCGCAGCTTCCTCCCGCTCACATCTCAGCCTGAATTCCTCCTGGGCAAGCCTCTCTTTTTCCAGCCACTCTTCATGTAGCCGCTGTCTGAGAAAAACAAAAACACAAAACAAACACAGTGAGGATTATTAAAACTGTATAATCAAGGTCTGACAATAAATAGCAGCTACAGGACAGCAGGAGTGACCCACCTTTCTGCCTCAGCAATATCATTATCCTCATCATCATCATCATCATCATTTATTTCTTCTTCTTCAGGCGTACCGCTAGCTCCACTTTTTAACCCTATAACAGAGAACATGTTGTGTGGTGAAATGCAGCAACAACTGTAGAAATTAATGACATTTGACAAAAAAATACAAACAGGAGAGATATTTTCGTACCACACTCTCTGGCTTGGGCGAGAGCTTGGCGTTTCCGTTTTCTTCTCTCTTTCCTCAGAGCAGCCTTGCGTTGCTTTTGACTGAAGTGGGGAAAAAATGACATTTGAAACAACAATCAGAATCAGAGAGTTTTTTGAGTCTGGTCCTATGGGGTGTCGTTTGTAAAGTGGCTCAAGCTGAAAATAACAGCAACATTTTGTCACATTTAGCTTCAAACAATGTTTGAAGACTGGTGTGAATTTTTGAGAGTCAATTTTTTGCACATTTACAACAATATTTGTCAACTTAGAGATATTTTAAATATTTAAATACAAATGCTTAATGTTACACCTAAATGCTAAATGTTACACCTAAATGTTAAATCTAAATGTTAAATCTAAATCTAAATGTTAAATCTAAATCTAAATGTTAAATCTAAATCTAGGCTAAATGTTAAATCTAAATCTAAATGTCAAATCTAAATGTTCAATCTAAAATCTAAATCTAAATGTTAAATCTAAATCTAAATCTAAATGTTTCGGGTGAAACTAAATATTTAACTAATATGCAAATTCAAATGCCGGTAACCGGAAGTACCAAAATAAAAGCTCGAGGAGGTCAGAGCGTGTTTATAACGGCAAATAACGAATAAAACCCATCTTATCTGGTGAAATGGACTCTTGGACATGGATTAACGTGACAATAACTACCTAAAATAATAAACGCGTTCGGAGAAACTTTATTTGAAGAGTACTTTGAGTTTTTAGTGTCACTTTTATGACGTGCGTGAGCCGTTTTACAAACGGCACCCCATATGTATGGTTCCTGTCCCTGTTCGTGCTGCCACCTCTCCCCTCTGAATGTATTCAAATACAGCAGACCTGCAGCAGATGCAGTCAGTGTAGTGCTAAGAGGTTTAGAGATCTTGAGCAGGCTGAGAGTGGATTAAAGAGGTGTTCATTCAGTAAGCTGAGACTGTAGTTTGTGTATGTAACGTAATGTAACTTTATTTAGCAGTTAGCTCCCGGAAACGACAGGACTAACGTCGTTACATTAACTTTAATGGCTCTTTATACGGTGTCTATGTTATCGTGGTGAACACGCAGACATGAACAGATCTTTAAGTTACAGCAGCTTCATGTAAACAGACACAGACCTGATCACAGGAGCAGAGATCTGCGGAGTCGGTGTTGCCATCACAGCTAACGGGAGCTATTTATCTCTTCTGGTCCGTGTTTAGTTTAAAAATAAACGACTCAGACCAAATGCTTCCTGTCTTCTGAAGTAGACTGTGTTGGTCAGAGAGAGAGATGTAACACTGTAACAGAGTTATCTCTGTTTAGAGCAGCGAGCCGCTTCATGTGATTGTTGTTTTGCTGTGACACAGGAAGCAGCGAAGGGATCAGGAAGTACTTCCGGTTCAAGCCTGAAATTTTTTTTATTTTTGTGTTTGATGTTTTCACTCTGTGAATTTACGCCAAAAACTTTAGTGAGTCACACTTTATAGGATAAATTCAGTATAATAATAATAGATTCAATTCAGTTTTATTTATATAGCGCCCTATCATAACAAAAGTTATCTCATTACACTTTACATACAGTAATACGGAAGCCCTAAAAGGCCATACATACATACATACATTTTATTCCGTCCGTTTTCCCGTGATAACGAGATATCTTATCTTATCTTATCGAGTTTATTTTTATTTAGATATGTGATATGCTATTATTTTAATATTAATTTGTGAAGTCACCTAAGTGTCCTGAAGGTTGCTTGAAATAATTGTATTATTATTATTATTATTATTGTTATTATTATTATTATTTCTATCAAATTCAACAATTAAAAAAAAAAAAACTTTTTTCATGTTTTGTCATATAAAATGTAAACTTTAAAGCATTTCCTAACATGAATCTCTCAAATACATTTGCCTGTAGACATATGTCAGTCTTCCTCTGACCTCTGGCTCAGGAGGTAGAGCAGGTCATTCGGATAATTAGTGGCTCCTCCAGTCTGTATGTTAAGGTGTCCTTGGGCAAGTACTGAACCCCAAATTGCTCTTGAAAGCTTGAAAAAAAAAGATGAGCAGTTGGTACTTTGCATGGCAAGCAATGCCATCAGTGTATGAGTGTGTGTGAACTGGTGAATAAGATATGTTGTGTAAAAGTACCTTCAGTGGTCGGAAGACTGGAAAGGTGCAGTCTATTTACCATTGAAAGAAAAATCTGTGGGAACTGCATTAAAACTAATTAATTCACTAGGAAGTATTTCTGGTGTGAAAATAAGAGAATATTTTACTTTTTTCTAACAACATGTGGCTTTGTTTCTTCATGATTTTTTCAAGATTTCCTCATGCCTTCCCCGAATGGCATGAGGAAATCTTTTGTCTTTTTCAAGAAGTTTCAAGTTTCAACAAGTTCCAGTTTTGTGATGTTTCAAGAGACTACTTTTGTCGACCAATTGCCCTTACTTGGTTAAATATCTGTCCACATATCTATTGTTAGCCTGGCACCGTCAGACTAATTTGCAAATGCCAGAGCAAATGAAACACCATGAGCTCAGTGGATTCAAATGGCTAGGCTAATCTACTGTATAAATAAGCCTGTTTATTATAAAAACACACAGACACATGTGAATTATTTCTTTATTTGCCAACCCACTGGCAAAAAGGTACTGCACAGAAACCTCAGTGTCAACAAGAAAGCAGTTTTTGTAACCAAAACAACTTAAAAATATAAGAACAATAAGTATTGCCAGGGAGTTTGAATCCCGGACACACGTCTTAAAGCACTAAAGGATCTGTACTGTGACAATGTGTGTGTGTCTATTGCTTAATAAAAAAAACACACTTTAATTTTTTAGATTCATGTTCACATTTTTAAAATAAGCAGCAGAACATAAATGACACAAAGTCTGTTTGACACTGGGATATTTTGTCATGTATATAATACCTCCAGTGCCCTCATGGCAGTTCCCACTCCCAAAATAGCAACTAATAACTGCAAACACAGACCAGTACTTTGCAAGAACATCAGCCTTTTATTTAAGCATCCTGACACTCTCTGTCATTTAGTCTTCCTATCTGGTGTTGGCCTGAGGAAGAAGGCTGGCCGTGTGCGGCAGCGGTAGCACAGAGCCTGAGGCACCACGGCGTACAGGATGTTGATCAGCAAGAAGACATGCTGGCTGTCAGCAGGCACTCTGTAGGAGAACGGCGTCCGTGTGTGAAGAGACGCACCGATATGAGCGAACTGGGCCTGTGAAGTGAAGCAGAGAGGGGAAGATTACAGTGATGAGTAACAGCTTCATGGTTAATATATTCACACTAATAGGAACATTTCTTTTATCACTTGATTTCACATATTTTTCACAATATCCTGTGCTCCTGATGTGACAACTTCATAATGATGATGTCTTTTCTCTTACAGTTTTCTCCTTAAATGTCATCACATAGTGATGTTTAGTGCACGGGGTATTTTTCTGCTTGAGTACAATGCAGTGAAATGTTTACTTGTTTCCCAGAATTTAAATTTTCTATATTTAAAATGGATTAAGTCATGTAGTCACACTGCATTCTGCTCTAATAAGATCCTTTGTGGAATCTGCTATATTTGTCTCCACTACACAACAGATTTCTCTCTGTATTATTGTGCTCAACATCAAGTTGTGTCTAGATACCAAAATCTGGATGTATGCTGAAGAAAAAAGCCCTTTGTTGTAATGTTTGAAATATTTTTTACAATACATCATATTGTCTATAATTTACAATCCATAAGGAGGAATAATTAAAACAAAACACAAGATTGTTTGGATTGTTTTAAGGTGGATTTTCCCTTTAATAGAATCAAATTCTGGTATTGCAACTCATCCACAAATATTTTTACACATCACAGACTCCTGCTAGTTACAGTTTCATAGAAAGTCACTAAAATTTTTTTAAAAACACACGACACGTCTCTTAGCAACCATGGCTGTTAGAGCATCAGCCTTCCTATTTATAGTCCGGCTGAACAGCTGACATTTAAGTGAATACCACCAATACCGCCATTCCTCCTGGTCTGAAGTCAGCTTCTGCCCTTATCTCACCGGTGAGTGACGCGCCAGCCTGCAGCTCAAACACAATAGCTGCTTTGTATTGCTAAGATGTGATTGGTGCACTAGCAGCCCACCACTCTTCAGAATTTCCATCTTTAGATGTAAACAGATAGCGTATATGGCGCTGTTTCAGACCATATCTGTTCATGCAGAGCCACTGGTGTTTGCACTGAAGAATAACTCAAACAGAGCACAGTCTATAAACCACTTGAAAAAGGAGAACAGTTACAGGGAACAAGCCTAAACCTGGCCAGATGCCCATTCACAGTCTCGCATTGCTGATTGATGATGTCAGGTTGGAAAGAAAAGATTTTACACAGGCCTCCTCTACATGGACGACATTGTGTGACTATAAAAGATGAAAACCACTACAAGGTGCAGATTATTGGCGCTATAAAGAAGGTTAGATATTAATAGCTTGATGTTATCTTCTCTGCATCTCAGTAATATCTTGTTAAATTAAAGGTCATTTATTAGTTTGGCTTCTGAGGTTAAATGTGAAGAAAGTCTGCTGAAATTGACACAGAGGCACCTTAAATATACACAAAAATAGATGCTTTAATTATCTTTGTCCTCCAAATATGTTTTGTGATTCACAGTTTTACTGCAAAACTAAGCTGTGTAATAATGATACAAATAAAGGCATCTACAGATATGATAACACGACAATCATGCATTATTTGCATAGGCATATACAAACAAAACAAAACAATGACAACATAAAACATGAGGTAGACAAAAAGTAGACAAAAACATATAATAGCAAGAGTGGAATGCTAAAAATCAGAGGACAAATTGATATTCGCCGAGAATTTCTTAAAAATAAAGACCTGTGGGCCACCCACACAAGTGCTTCGGCCTACAATGTCGTAAGAGCAATAAAAGAGACATAAAGAGACTACAAGAAAAAAAGTGGAACTACAATTTGAGGAGGGCGAAACAAGCATGTGGCAAGGTCTAAGAACTATGACAGATTACAAACCTGCCACCTCCTCTTGGTCAAGTGTCTCTATCAGGTGAGCTAAACAACTTTGATGCTCACTTTGAGGCCATCGGTACCCAACAAGCAGCTGAAGCAGAGGTCACTGGATGTGAGGGAGCACCTTCAACATCTATCAGTCTTTCAACAAAGTGAACACCAGGAAGGCAACATGGTCAGATAATATCAGTGGGTGGGCGACTTTATGACTGTATTCAATTAGCTCAATCTATCGTACCCACATGCAAAAAGTCCACCATCATTCCTGTGCCCAAGAAATCAGGCCCAGTCTGTCTGAATGACTAATGCCCTGTGGCAATCACCTCTGCATCGATGAAATGCTTTAAACGGCTGGTCAAGGATCACAACTGTTCCTCACTACCCACCACACTGCACCCACCATAGTTCGCTTACCATTCCAACCGATCAACAGAAGACGCCATAGCACATATCCTCCATACCGCACTATCCCAGCTGGACAACAAAGGGAGCTATGTAAGATCACTGTTCATTGACTACGGGTCAGCAATAAACACGATAGTTCCCTACAGGCTGGTCACAAAGCTCAAGGACAGAGGACTAAACACTTCACTGTGCATGTGTATCTGAGACTTCTTGACAGGCAGACCCCAGGCGTTAAGGGCAGGCAAACACACTTTATCCACCTTCATCCTTAACACTGGAGCACCCCAGGGCTATGTTTTGAGTCCCCTGCTGTACTCTCTGTACACACACGACTCTGTAGCCACTTTTGACTCCAACACCATCAAATTTGACTACACAAATGTGGTGGGCCTGTTCACTGAAAACAATCAAAAGATCTATCTGTACAGAATCTGATCTGCTGGTATCAAGACAACAACCTCCTCCTGAACGTCAGCAAGAGACAAGGAGATGACAGTGGATGAAGCAGGGAAAGGATTATGCTAAAAGACAGAGACATCACCTCAGACACTAGGAAATTCTAGGGATCTCCTCAAATACTACTCCTGCACCATTGAGAGCATCCGGATGTGGAACATCATGTTCAGATACGGAAACAGCACCGAACAAGACTGCAAGGACTTGCAAAGAGCAATTCAATCAGCTAAACATACAATAGGTAGTGCATTAAGGATGCCAACCACCCAGATGAGCAGGAAGAAGATACACCAGGCCAGCACTGATAGGCTCAGATAAAGCTTCTTCCCTTAGGCCATTAGGATTGTAATGAATGTATATGGATATGACTGTATACTATATTCCGAGGCCAGAATGTATAATAGTAGCTCAAGGATAGTAGAGATGAGACAGATTACCATGTGAGTTAATGACTTTGTGTTCACATCAGCCAAGTCAAGACGGTTCTTTGTTTATGATAATGTTTATTTAGTTGATCGAGTGAAGGATAAAAATAATGAACATTTACATTATAGCGCAAAATCCATTCAATCGAAGTTTGTTTATATTGAATGATTGGCTTTGGCTCACAAGAACGGTCCATGTTCGCTTGATTTTCAGACACTTCAGTACTATGAAGTGCCAAGTCAGCTATATGTATATATTTTGCACTATAAGTTAACAATAAATTACATAAACATGACATTACATGCTTCTTATTAATTGCTCTTGTTAAGATGATGACCTGAACAGAGGTCTAATCAGCCAGTTTACATGAAAACAGTTGCAGGATCACTGCTAAGGTTAAGTTCTCCTTGCTCAAGAGCGAGGAATAACCAGCTGGACATACCTGTGCAATTGCTCCCGAATGTACAAGAGTCAGGTCTGGCATCCACTCACATCCTTCGACCATCAGCCCATAGAGAGTAATGATGTAGTATGGTCCAGAATACAGCATGCTCACCAGCATCTGACAAACATGGATACAATTTACTTTGTGTAACAACGATGTTGGAAGAAAGTTTTGTGCTTCTAGCTTCACTTCACTGAGTTACCTGTACTTTAGGATAGGCTGAAGGGTCTTTCAGGTAGGGTTCATACTGTTGTGTGTAGTCTTGACACCATTTGCTGGAACAGTCCAGAACAATCTAAAACAAAAAAAACTCTACATAAAGAAAATACTCTACTACTGTGTGTACAATGGATTGACTTATCTTAAGGTTTCTTACCAGGCCTCTGAAGACACAGAAAGCAAAAGCAGGGATGAGGTAGATAACAAACAGTAAGTCCAGAGGTCTGTGGAGTAAACCTTTTCTTTCAGCATCCTGGATGCTCTGAGAAAAAACAACAATATGAAGTTTAGTCTAACGTACAATTTCTGGCTGTTAAGAATCTACATTGCATTTACATACAGCTTTATATAAATATATGTCAAGTACATTTACTTACTCCAAGCACTGAACTTTTTTTAGGCATACTGTGTAACACTTTCTGTGTATATTTTCCTGGCAGTTGCCCTTTTATGAGGTGTGCTTGCGTTTATGTTGGTGTGTGGTCCACCTGCCTCTCTGCACACTTCCTCACATATAACAGTCCGTTAAAAGTTATATATGGTATATGGTATGGTACACATAGCTATATATGGTTATTATTTATCTTTATTGTAACAACTGAAAAGCTGGAATATTCCTACAAGGTTTGTTGACTCTGTACTCACTTCCTTCTAGTCCTTTTTGATTATAATGATTGACTTATGTTTTTGTGAGTTTGTGAACATATGTGAAATAAATCAAAATGTAAATCTAAAATCTAAACTATCAGTTTTGGTGCTGACTTACTTTTGGCTGAACATCCCGTATGGAGGACTGACTAAAGATCCGGAAGGAAGCCCAAACAGACACTGAGATATACAGCATGTAGAGGACAAAGAGAGGACTAACATGGGTCCCATATTTTCCTGGGAAAAGGCAGAGATCATACCTCACTGTGGGAAACTTGCATCTTTTAATCTCAACAAAAACTGCAAAGTTTTGACTATTCTCAGGGGAAATTGGCAGGAGGTTATACGGGTTACACTGCACTAGCTATCTAAATGCATCCCATTATTTTTAGTGTACTTACCCACCGCATTCCCAAGAATGTAGACTATGGCACGCATGAGAAAGGATCCCACCCAATAGAGTCCAATGGCTCGGTAACTGTCCCTGTGCACGTAACACTGTCATTGTCAGTCAGATGAACAGATTACACTTCCAAAGACTCAAATAGATCAGATAAATAGAGTACACTTTAACTGTTATATACTTGTGGACAGCTCTTACCCCCAAGTAATCGCAGCAATCATGAGCAGATACATGAGATAATGCACACAGCCATCCCAGTAGGAGATCATGTGCCCATGTGCTGTATTAATATGTGGATCTGCCTAAAACACAGGGTAGATTTATCAGTAGAAACGTGTATCGGCACGCAGTGAACACCTTAAAAAACTTGACTCACAAAACAACACTTGCCACTTTGAGGTAAAATGTCACAAATCCATCAATGATGTTGTCCTGCTCCAGCCCGATGATCAGATTGACCACACTGAGGAATGCATACACCGCATACACTGCACAAATAGATGATGACAGATTACAGCAGACACTTCAGGTTTAGTGGCGATCACTTTCTAATATTTAACCCCACAAGATTGCATTAATAAAACACCACATACATATACAATAACTCACCATGAATATGCTAGTATTTTGATTTAAAGGTCAGACAGAACCTTTAGCTCATGACATAGTGTTTAATCTTTCCCATAAACAGAAAAATGCATTTGTGACTTCATACCATAAAAAAGAGGATCTACTGGAGCCTTCTTCTTGATCATAAAACGGGCAGAAACGGCCAGGATGAGGACTGTTGTACATCCAGCGAAGAAGAATGCTTCAGCACTAAATGCAATTTTAAAAAATGTATATTTTTAAAAAATCTGACAATTGATTTTCAAATGATTTTCAAACAGCTGAGAAATTAAAGGTAATATAAAAAAAACAGCTAAAAAGTGTAAACATGTTCTCACTCACCTGCTGTTGTAAATGAGGGAATTAAATAAGTAACAGATGGGGATGGACATCAAGGAGAGTACAAACACCCCCGTCCCAGCAGACGCGCTCATTTCGGACGACAAATGAGCGATTTATCCTGTGCGAGAATTGAGCATTTAAAATAAATGATTCAATTGCAGAAAACTCCCATGTTTAGTCTGCAAGACATGTTTTGTTTTTGTTATTTTACAAAATGGGTGAAAAGTCACAGCGAGTTCAACAACAAAAACAAGGCACGAAGTTTTGAGTCAGCTCTGATGTGCATGTTCTGTCTTGATCTGCTGCTCTTTCTCGCTTCCACTCCCTCTCTCAGTCTCCCTCTCTCTCAAACCTACCTCCCTGCTTCAGTGCCTGCTACCTCCTGTCACACACACACACACACACACACACACACACACACACACACACACACACACACCTGTTCACACTAACTGTGAAGGAGCATGTTGCCTGTTTTCCACATAGACGTGCGGAATGGTTATTATTTGTTTGTTTTTCATTATTAATATCTAAAAATAGGAAGTGGAGCTTTGTTTATGTTCTTTGGATAAAAGTATGGCTTCTGACATCTAGTGGTCAACTGTAAAACGCAGGATATAATCCAACAAAATATTAACATGAAGCACAAAGTAAATTAAAGTGTGTACATTTATAAATACAATAGACCATTTGACATTAAACAGTAGGTAAACACAGGTCAAACAGAGTCAGGGTGCTGGTACCGTACTTTAATGGCTATGATGCCATTTAGACTTTAATAATTGATGATTATAACTCAGTACTAATTTATTGTTATGCTTTTACTGAAAAGTGCTGCACAAAATCCCAACCAGCAGGTGTAAACCTCCTAATCAATAGAATTGTACACTACAAGTGTCTCAAGGAACAAATGGAAATATGGATATGTTGACAGCTAGATAAACTAACAACAACAACAACAACAAAGAAACAGATGGGACTCTTTGGACTGTAGCCTCCATCAGCTGTGGACAAATACTCAATATAATTCTGATATGGTCTAGGTTCACACAGAGCAACACCTGCTGGTCCTTTTTTGTAACTACTTTTGACGTGTCTGATCTTTTTCTAATAACTGAGAACAGACTTTACTGTCTTTATTTTATAACTTTATCAACCGCAGAACTTGTGAAAGTGTTTTTCACTTGATATGAAAACAATAAAACAATATAGCTATTAACAGGCCCAAAACCAATGGAAATCAAACTAAATCTACTTATCTAGTCCTACCTTCTTCAATAAACTTGTAGGAATATTTCAGGTTTTTAGTCATTATAATAACGATTACCATACATAGCTTTTAGTGGACTGCTGGCAATGCAAAGTGTGCAGAGAGGCAGGTGGACACACACACACACACATACACGCCAACATAAACACGACTGCACCTCATAAAAGGGCACTGCCAGAAAAGTGTTACACAGTATGCCTAAAAAAAAAGTCACTGGAGTTGTTTATGTTTTTTCATATCAAATGAGGTTTGTTCCTAAATTTCATCCTGTGAAACTTTTCTCTTATTGTCAATGTCAAGTTCAAAAAATGACACTGATCCGATGTATCCTGTCTGTGAACTCTAACCTGAAACTGGTTGTCAATCTAGACCTCCTGACAAATATGTAAAATAATTACTTTTTTATATACTATATTTGGTTTCTATCCATGTAAACACAAATATATTAATAGGCTACTGTGTTTCCTTAGAAATGTAATTCTGACTAGGGCAGTGCCGTTCCTCAGGTGTACTCATTCTGTTCAGGGGCGCTGTATAGGGGGGGAAAGTTAGGACAATTCCAAGGGCCCACGAGTGTCAGGGGCCCAAAAAAATAGGCCCTAAAAAATTGTTAAAAACACCAATATAAAATTATTAAACCATCATCATTGAGTATATATATTTCAAATATAATGTTGTTTTTACGTGTTTTACGTGCAGTAAAAGTTAAATATGGCCTTTAGCACATTTTTATGGTGGCTTTTAATCTTGCATCAAATAGTGAACTGCACTGCATACTGTAGAAGGTTTTTAACACTATAGCACTTTTAATTTTAATTGTATTTTAATTGTATTGTATTTATTAGTTATGTACATGCTATGTATTGTTTTCACGGCTTTGTTGTTAAGCACTTTGGGTACCGGCTGGCTATTGTAAAGGGCTATATAAATAAACTTGATTTGATTATAATGCCACTATCTCACTCTCCTTTAATTGGTTATTTGCAAACATATATCATTTTTTTAAATTAAATTATTTTCCTTTTTGGTAATCCTATTAAGTCTTATTTAAAGTGTTTATTGTTAGTTTGCCGCTCTTCAACTTGTCAATAAAGTTTAATAGGAAAAAAACTGTTTTGAAAGATGTGTGCTTCTGCGCATGCGTGCAGTCTGGAGAGCTAGCAGGTAAAGAAAAGGAGCGATGGCGTCCGCTGCGATGGATACAACGTAAATAAATAAGGAGCGCTCACGGTACGGTCGGTGCATGCTCGTGTGTCACTCACGGTTCTTTGTAGACGTAAAAAATAAATAAAAAAACAAGTGTGTCATTATGGCGACGGGGAGCGGCGGCAGCAGCGTCGTCGGCGGCGGCTTAGCCTCAAACCATGACGGTCAGGAGGCTGCGTCCAACCCGGTCCAGTCTGGAGCCGCGGCGGTGCTCTCCAACGTACCAGCCTCCGGTCCTGCCCGGTCCGCTTCCCCGCCTGTCCTCGGCCTTCACCGGGAGCCCATGTACAACTGGCAGGCGACGAAGAGCTCCCTGAAGGAGCGCTTCGCCTTCCTCTTCAACAACGAGCTGCTCAGCGACGTCAGGTTCGTGGTCGGGAAGGGCAGACAGGCCCAGAGGATACCGGCCCATAAATTCGTGCTGGCCGCCGGCAGTGCCGTTTTTGATGCCATGTTCAACGGAGGGATGGCCACAACCTCGACTGAAATAGAGCTACCCGACGTGGAGCCCGCAGCCTTCCTCGCCCTGCTCAGGTAAGCACAGGTGAACTGATGTGACAGGTAACAGTGGGTTAAAGCATTAGTATAACCTTCAGATCATTACACACACGCCAAGGTTCATAAGCATTAGCTAAATATAGTGTACTGTAGATCTGCTGAGTAATGGATTATCAGTAGTGCATCAGTAGAAAGCTAAATTGCAACAGTTATGATAATATTTTAATTGTTATAGCCATAATTTCAAACACATATATTCTTTGTTTTCAGCTTCTAGACTGGAGGTATAGCTCTACTTGTCTCCCTTTAGGTTGGACAACACAAGCATTTTGAACATGATCGTGAGAGGCATCTTTCACCATATTCAAACCAATATTTTAACCAAGAATTTGCAGATAAATCAATAATAAAAACAATAATAAGCCGATCCAAGTATGGAACAGGCCCCACTACAAAGATCTTTTAATAGGATGTTTTGCCTGGACGCCCCTGGATTAGTGAGGTTAAAACCTACATGATGCATAGCACAAATCACTCCTGATGTACAAAGAAAGGTCAGATAATGTTCATGTATGATAAGATGAGATAGACTGGGGAAATTCACATGTCACAGCAGCTCGTAAAATAAGAGCATATTGTCTCAGGAAAAACAGTGTAGAAGCAAAATTTGTCCCAAAACGCGCTCACATACATTAGTGTTAGACACAGAAACAGACAGGTTTAGCCGTCTTCATGTTTTATCACTCATTATACGACGATTAGTCCTGATTCTCTCACTCTGGATTAACTCTGGAAGCTTTTGTGTCGGATTTTTTTTGCCGAGCGTTGGACGGGGAGACGTAAGAAGTTCATGACTGACAAAAACGTTTCACCACCGCAGCGTTTGTGTGGGCTAGTGCACGACACGATAACTGACTAAGTTGAGTGCACCGTATTTTCAGAAGGGTATCCACACATGCATGAAATGCTATTATGTAAATGATAAGAGAATAAGCAGGGTGCACCCCCCGGCGAATGACTAATGTTCAGGCGTTTCATTGTTGTTGTTTTTTGAGCTGGCGAGTGAGGTAAATCTACCAGACACTTGCATTTTTTACCAGCATTTGGCTGGTGAATAGTGCTAATGTTGTGTGAACAAGGCTACATAAAGCTCGCCAGACATTTGATCTCTCGGGCCGCGTTTGATACTCAGTGAGACAGACCAAAGTAGTACCTAGCCTCTCCATGTCCCCCAAAAAATCATTGAGTGACTCTAAATCTGATGTAATTATAACTACCTCCTTCGGCTCCAGCAGTTTCAGCATTAATAATCTCTCCTCTAGTCTGTTTGTGTTATCTAATAATGATAATAATAATGAAAAGATGTCCGAAACCCTGAGGTTATTTTTTGATTCAGAGTTGTCCTTCGATACTCAGGTGACTGAAGTTGTTTTGTTTTTTTTCAGCTGACGAAGATGAGGTCATGTCTTTCCTCTAGAGACTTTAGAAAAGGTCATCTGTGCTTTTTATTTTACCCAGAATCGACTGTTTTTGTTCTGGTGTCAGCGGATGTAATGTCCAAAGACTGCAGTTGATATAAAATGTTGTTGCCAGGCTTTTAACGCACACTAAGAGAAGGGACCACACTGCACCAAATCCTCGCTGGTTATCTATGAGATAACCCTCTCTCTACTCCAACATCTTGACTCATCATTAAAAGTGTCCGGGCTTCTCAGTAGTGGAGCTCCAGGCCTAGAGATTTTCTTAACCGATGGTATCTGTTGTAACTATTTAAATTATTAAGTTGATATTTTAAGTTCTGAAGCGTATTGTTTTTATTGTAACTTTGTTTTCAAAAAGTGTTTATTAATTTATTCTGACACCACCAAATGTAATTCTTCGGTCTAATGTGTGATTGCTAAACCTTTCCGAGTGTTAAATGCAGATAACGACATCAATACGTGACCAAACTGTTACCTGTTTTCTCTGCGCAGGTTCCTATATTCTGACGAAGTCCACATCGGTCCAGAGACTGTGATGACGACTCTGTACACGGCTAAGAAGTACGCCGTCCCTGCTCTGGAGTGTCACTGCGTGGAGTTCCTCACCAAACACCTCAGAGCTGACAACGCGTTCATGCTCCTCACTCAGGTCATTGTCACATCATATTATTTCACATGAAATAGTTTGATGCTTTAAAGGTCAAGTGTCAAAAGTTTGCCAGTTATCTCCAAATCGTGCCACAGAAATTCAAAACTCACTGCTAGGCCAGACATGAACCCACCTTTTAAAGGTCCAGTTTATATTATTCACAGAATATGGCAGAAATGGAATATAATATGTATAGCATTGGTGTGTAATCACCTCTGAAAACAAGACTCTTTGTGTTTTTGTTAACTCAGAATGAGCCACAGGTCCATGTTGAATCACCATGTTTCTACAGCAGCCCAGCATGTACAAACTAGACATCGACTCGAGATAGAGATTTTTGTGATTTCACAGCCATAGTTTTTCCTTCACGCGAGGAAGGAGGCGGTGAGGTGACAGAGTTATAATCAGCAACTACGCTACTAGAAGCTACTCAGTCCTACCCACCAGTCCTTTTAATACGTTTACCTGCTCGACACAAGATGCCTCCTACTTTATTTAGTAGTTTATAAAGTCAATTCTCAGTGTATCTGCGCTTTCCACATCTCACTTGTGTGAGGTGTACAGCAGACCATGATTTGTCTTCAAACTAGTTGAACATGTTTCTACAATAGTTCACAACAGACAAACTAAACATGGACTCAAGATAGAAGCTTTCATATTATTTGCACGTTTCACGGCCACCGTTGTTTCTCCTTCACACTAGGAAGGAGAGGTTGCAATCAGCAACGAAATCCCACACACTGGTCCTTTAAGACCCAAGGCTTATTTTCTGGGGCTATATATAAAATAATGTAATAACAGTTTTCACCTTTGTGTCTGCTGCAAACTGTCTGATAGCAGCCCTCACAGTGAAGGATAAAGCCATTTTTCTTTCTTTATGTCCGTACCAGGCCGTCTTCCAGCGATCAATGGTGGAGTTTTTATGACGTTAGCTGTTCTATTTTTGGTTTCATGCTGCCATTTGTTTGAGGTCAGCGTTTTGTTACTGCTGCTGGCTGCTGTTTCTTCAGGCTACAAGTGGAGCTGATTTCTGATCCAAAACAAAAACACTCTTCTTCTCCAACACGTATTGACCAGCTAAAGCACCACAGAGAAAAGAAAAGACCCAATACCTGCACACTACTCTTAATTGACAGTGCCACTGTTTGTCAGCTCATTTTAATTTTATTAACATTTTATGAGGTTTTGAAGGATATTTTGGCCACAAATCCTAATTTGTCAGGATTTCCGAGATTAGGTGAAGATATGTAAAACTCTACATACATTTTTCATGAAAATTAATCCTTTATTTCAGTTAATCTGACATATTATTTAATAAATAAAGAAGACATTTGTTTTCCCCCCACAGCTTTCATCCTTGTATGCGTGCATTTAGTCAATATAAATGACTAGTCTTGATTATTTGATACTTATATGTGTCCTCTTTTGTAATTTCATTACAGGCAAGGTTATTTGATGAGCCTCAACTTGCCAGTCTTTGCTTAGACACCATAGACAAAAGCACTGCGGACGCAATAAACGCAGAGGGCTTCACAGACATTGACCTCGGTATGTGAGTTTTCTTTTTTCTTTTTCTACAGCGTGTTTGGATGTGAAATGACAAATATTCTGTGTGTTGGTGTGCAGACACCTTATGTGCAGTGCTACAAAGAGACACACTCAGCATCAGGGAGAATCGTCTGTTTGGGGCGGTGGTACGCTGGGCAGAGGCCGAGTGTTACAGACAACAGCTTCCCCCGACCTCCGAGAACAAACAGAAGGTTCTGGGTAAAGCCCTCCCACTTATTCGCTTCCCGCTCATGACTGTCGAGGAGTTTGCTGCAGGTAAGCGCATCACAGAAGATATTAATTGTTTCTCATGCTGCCGTGGTTCTTTTTTTTTTTTTTTTTCCAACACTATGCTGACCAGTTCAGCTACTACTAAATGTTATGTATATGCGTCTTCTTCCTGATATGTCTATACAACTCAAACCACAGACACCAGTTTGATATTCTTTCTTGTGCAAACAGGGCCTGCCCAGTCTGGAATATTGTTCGATCGGGAGGTGGTAAATCTGTTTTTACACTTTACAGTAAACCCCAAACCACGGGTCGACTACATTGACAGGCCTCGCTGCTGCCTCAGGGGGGAGGAGTGCAGTATTAATAGATTCCAGCAGGTTGAGAGTCGATGGGGGTACAGTGGTACCAGCGACAGAATCAGGTGAGATGACGAACATCGGCAGTCAGTTGTTAATCTGAGAAAATGTGCCGAAGTTTTGTGTTTCTCATTTTTCTCTTTCTGTGTCTCTCTTTATAGATTCAATGTTAACAGAAGAATATCGATAGTGGGTTTTGGCTTGTATGGTTCAATACACGGACCCACTGACTATCAGGTCAACATACAGGTAACTTTGGCATTAAGGAATAATGACAGAAAGACCTCACAGTGCGAATATCATCACTGTGTTTGTAACTTACGCTTTTTGATGAAAACATTTAAAAGCACACCATTTTCGGTATCATACAATTTTTTTTGCTGTCAGTATTACAGTGTGATCTGTAGAGACCACTGTTGATGGAGAAAATAGTAACTCTGCCTTTCTTAAAGTGAATTTTTCCCTGTATGTTGAAACTTCACCAAACCCTGACACGTATTGTCTGTTAGCTAAAATGTATTATTCATCTGAAACATATTTACACTGGAAGAGTTAATGGCTGCTCTTGAAATCATTAATTAGTTATCAAAAACTGTTCTTGCTCTGTACTTGGATTAGGCAAAATGCATATGATGGTCATAGTTTGGTTCCAGACATCTGAATTACCGCCCACATCTTAAATTTGTTCAGCATTTCTAATATCGACTATCTGTCAACTTGCAGAAATAACTCTTGAAACAAGAGTCTAAAATGTCACAGTGCTTGAAAGATGATGATTTGTAAGGCATCCTGGCGATCTCTAAGACACATACTGTGTAATCACAACATCCCCACAGTGCTACAGAGCCTACTAAAGCAACAGAACATATATTGTGGATAATAAATTATTTCGGGCACAGCAAATACTTCCAGTTATCAACCGAAAAAATATGCTACTAAACAAATGAACTCAGAAATGCCATGACAATATACCCTGCCAGCTGTTTTTTTGTTTGTTTGTTTGTTTGTTTTGCACCTTGTTGTTCAGTCCGTAAAGACATTACTCTGTTCTGCAGATCTTAGAGAGCGACAAACGCATCACACTGGGGCAGAACGACACCGGTTTCAGCTGCGACGGCACAGCGAACACGTTCAGAGTGATGTTCAAAGAACCCGTGGAGATCTTACCCAGTGTCAGCTACACTGCATGTGCCACGTTAAAGGTCAGTCTGAACTTGATGTATTTAAAAAAAACATGTTGCATGATTGAACATGATTTGCTTTAACCAAAGTTAGGATGAACCTGATCACTCACTTTCTTAATTTTACACCTCAGGGCCCTGACTCCCATTATGGCACGAAAGGGTTGAAGAAAGTGACCCAGGAATCAGCAACGGGGACCAAGACGACCTTTTTCTTTTTTAGCTCACCTGGAAATAACAACGGTACGTCAGTGGAGGACGGGCAGATACCAGAGATCATCTACTACACCTAGACTTAACACAGTGTCATGCAGGTACACTGAACCAGGGAGACCTCAGACTGCTGGGAATACTGGACTGCTGGAGATATACGTAGTGCCTCATGATCGCTTGGAATAAAGAGAGAGAGAGTGTGTGTGTGTGTGTGTGTGTGTGTGTGTGTGTGCGTGTGCAGACATGAGCAGGAATGTGGAGAAAACCACAGCTCTGTATGAAAAAGAGCATAAACTCTATCATCAGTTGTAAATGATCTAAATACCGATGTCTTGTCTGTGTGTTATCAGCTGCCAGTGCAGGAACTTATCCTGCCCGAGTGAAACTATAGAAACGCTACCATTGGATGGCTGACGCCATCTCATCGTTATTTTGTACGTTTTTGCTGATGTATTTACCGGAAATATAATATTTGCATATTTTTTTGTATTGTGCACTGTTATCATTTATTCAGCAGGTGTCTTCAAGTACTTTGTTTTTTGCATTGTATTAAGATCCATTTGTGTGTTATGTAACTTTGTCAGTGGTACATGTTGTAATTTATGACTTCATGTTTGCTTAGCACGTCATTAAAATGTTGAAAAAAAAGAAAAAAAAAGGAGAAACAACGTTCCATGACTTTTATGGTGAAATAAATGGAGGGAAAAGTCTATTTTTAGCTTTTTTGGCAATAAAATGTGGTAAGACCAAAATAAGATTTGTTTCCTTTGATACACTCTGACCTTAAGTTGGTCTAACATTATTTATAACTTGCATCATTCCTCTTTCTGTCACTAGGTGATGCCAAATATCAAACTATTAAACAGATGAGCTGGGGTGTAAGGAAAGGTTGATGAATGGTGCTCAACATGAGGGTTAAGTCTGAAGTGATAATGTGGCTTTGAAAGAGAACAAACATTTTCAAGTCATTAATTATTACAGTCAAACTATCTGAGGGAGAAAGTAGCAGTGGTTGAGTCAGAGACAAATGCACTACAGTACTTCAGTACTGAGTAAATGTACACAACGTGAGGAGGGGTTGCAGGTAGAAATAGCCAGTACTGAAAGAAGTATTTGATTATTTTACCTAATTAAATGTCACACTACTATGGTACTATGGTATACAAATACTCCTTACCTTGAAATGTTCCTTAAATAAAAGTACATAACTAATTAGCACCTAAATGTACTTTAAGTATCAGAAGTAAAATAAATTGGGGCTCACCTGGTACAGCATGTGCCCTGGGTGAAGTCCTTACTGTAGTGACTTGGGTTCAGGTCCAGGTTCCTGGGTTCTGCATGTCATCCCCTCTCTCCCTGTTTCTTTCTCCAGCTGTCACCGTCAAATAAAGCATAAAATGCCCCAAAAATATCTTAAAACAAAACATAAATTAAATGTAAGAGTTTAATCTGTAATGCAACTAACACTATAGTCAAAAACATATATAGTGGAGTAAAAATATTTATAAAACACCTTCCTCCACTGGAAATAGCTTAATTTAAATAGGTTTAATAGGTCATTTGCTGTTAATTGTGAAGTAATGCATTCTTCACTGTTGCAGTGTCCAAGGAATACTTGTACATGGTTGTTACATTGTCTGAACTACTGATATTTAACTGAAGAAGATCAAGACTTTCAGATGTCAAAGTATTGTGTCCCTTGTTATAGACGAACTACAATAAGAAAAACTGAATAATAATCAGCTTTGCCTGAGTTGTGTCCTCTTCAATCTCCAAAACTGTGTCTACAGCACAGAGATGAAGGGCTCTTGAATTGCATAATCCGTACATTCATATGAGAAAGGCGGTGGAAACGAGACCACTTTAGACGGCTTTGAGTGGGCTTTGACAAGGAGAGTGATCCACAGAGGCTGTCAGGTGAGTCACCGGGACCTGAGAGCTTCTCCTGCTGGCTGCCCACTTAGACAGCCTTTATAACAGAAAAGAACCAAGAAAATCAGACTGACAGGTTTTTCTTTTACCACCCACTATACACAAAACTCGCAAAATCCAGGAGGACAAATGGACTATATTGCAAACAGCTCTTTGCTCCTCACCTGTGTTATGTAAAAGATGTTTCATGGTCTTCACGAAAGCTCCTTGCAATGTATTCAGAGGATGACGGAGGGAAGTTACAGCTCATACTGAGGCATTATAGAGGCACAATTAGATGCTAATGGGGAATAACTCCAAATCAGTGACAGTGGCTTGTGATCTTCTCTCTGTGTGTGACTGTCTGTCTCATTCTGGGGTTTCTGCTTGACAGCAGGAGGAGATGATTTATGCCTCTGCTGTTTTTGACAACCTACAGTATGACATATGACTTCACAGGACTGAAGTGTTGCAGAGTCAGACTTACATTTCTATAAGCAAAGCTGAAAAAAAGGCCTCTGTAGCACAACCTGTTCCCTCATGAAGGAAAATTCTCTGGTCAAACTGATTAGTGGACATCACTTTCAAAGTGGCTTTGAAAATGCCACTCCAACAATTATGGTTTTATCTTTTATTATGTTAAAAACCACAGTGGAATAATACATACGATAATTTGCTCATCTGAAAACATGAATACAGCCTGTGTTCTTAAACAGCCAGACAGAGAAAAATAATGAGTGAAAAAACAGATTAGAGCAGATGATTGAAAAGAAGCAGGCTGAAGCCAGAGCTCATTACGCCAACCTTTCTCACAACACAAAAAATAGAACATTTATGGCGACCAACACAGTCCAGACAGCATCAAAATGGTAGTTATGCAAACACATTTAAATATACAATCATATACTTATACATACAAACACTATACACACATTACTACACATGTGGCATTTCTACCTAAACATCAGGCATCAACAGAGTAAATATGAATGTACACAGAGCTGATGAGATATCAAACAGTTGTCTTATATTTGTTCATATCATTATTTTTTAACAATCTTTTGAATTTCCAAATTGTAATTAACAATTCCTTTATATCTGAGTATATCTATTTGTGAGTATTTTCTTACCCACCATCTTATCTTATCTTATTTCTTAAATGTTTTCAGATCATCATCAGTATTTTTCCATAGATTCACCCTTCTGTTAATCATTTAAATTTGTTTTCTTAATTTTAAGATTAAGTTTAAGTTTTTTTGAGCAAGACAAGGACAACTGTAGGTCTTACAAATAAGAACATTTTAGCCAAACCATTAAATTCTGGATAATGACTTCTGGGATGTGTGAACTACAGTTTCAGGGCCTAAAGCTGTAACAGTCGAAGGACCAGAGATGAAGCCCCACACACAGACATACAAGCACACAGTCAGGTAGGTACAGTCAAAGTGAGTTAAGTGAGGTTGTATGAGGTACTTTGCTCTACTTCCATGCTTCTCCAAACTGGGAGTGTACTGACTGCTGTCTGCTGTAAGTAACACAATGACTATGTAGAAATACCTCATACAACCCCACCTAAAAAACAAAACTATCCCCTTAAGGCTGTCAGAGATGGCAATCATGTCCATAAGGGAAAGGCAAGTTGGTAGGTCAGGGACAGACAGCTGGTCAAAACATAAGTGCAAGATTACAGGATGAAGGCAGGTAAGAGCAAGGAACCTGGAACAGTCAGACAGAAAAGCTTCACAAAGGACTGGTGTGAGTGAAGATATGAATCAGGTGATGTGAAAAAGGTGGGAATGTTTGGGGCATCTGGTGGACAAGTGGTAAATCATAGGTCTGAAAATTTCCTTAGAAATACAGGAGATTGGAGGAAGTGAAAAGTGGCTGATGGGTGAGACAGAGCGACAGAATGAGTCCTTAGATGGCCACTCAGATGTGAAAAACGCATTAAATTGTTATTAAAAATTCATAAAGTGGGATGGGGAAAATATGAGGCTAGTTACATTACAACAATCTACAGAACTGCAAGTTGGAAGTGAAGTTAGAAAAGCAATCTCCATGAATGAACCCAAACAATGCCACAAAAATAAAGGAGGATGCTGAAATGAACACAGTTATATCATTAGATAGCCGGAGGGAAGTTTGCAGAGAGGCACATTTGATGACCATTTCCAATAGCCGGAGGGAGTTCTCATGAGAGACGTCCGGGCCAAATTTAGCCCAACCAGTTCAGTGCTGGTGAAAATGTGGACCACAAAATGGAAACCACAACTGGAAATGTCTTGTTTATGAAGGATATATGTGAGAGAAGTGCTCCAAGATTTCCCCAAAAGATCCAAAAGTGGTCGTGCTCTGTTCAATTCCTGGAGGATTTCAGGGAAATTCCCTTTTTCTTCTCATGATGGGAAGTGAAATGATGTCAAAACTGTACTGCACATATGAAATGCTTGAATAGAATAATACATAAACAGTCAGTTCTTTGGGGTTGGGTTAGGCAGTCATAGTCTATCTCCACCACATTCAATGACTTAAAGGATTACTCCATCGCTTTAGTATTCGTTGAATTCTTCTTCCTTGTCAAAACTGTTTGTCACAACGCAACCTGACCACTGACAATCTGTCAGAAATGTGGGGGTATAATGCTAATATCAGCTAATGTAGCAGGAGCTGCTACAAGCAGCCTCTGCCTTAAGCAGAGATGATGAGTGGTTGACAGAGGCTGGCTCAAGTGACACGAGTTTATCAAACTTTGCACTGCTCCAAAAGGCTTTATACATAAGTTTACATTTAAGCTTTTTCAAGGTCCTCCAGTCCTCTTCTATTTCCAATATGTCTTTGTGCAGGCTGATTATTTAAACCACATTAGGCCATTTGTAGAAGATGTTCCTAAAAATTAATTGGGTTTGTCCAATACTGTGCAGCCTATCCTGCAATTTGCCAGGGTGATTCATCCCGGCTCTTCCATTTATTTAAATATTCTGTACACCCAGTTAGCATGACACATCCTCGGTGGCTGTAATCCATTTAAAAACATTTATACAGAATGTTCTGGTGTGAGATCCAGCTCTGGGTGTGTGTCCAGACCACTGTGTGTGCTTGTGTGTGAATATCCCTGCTTGTCCAGCTGGTGGGAGTTATGCAATCTGTAATCCAGTGATGTAAGACTATAATTAATTACCATGTACGTGGTAATTAAAAAATATAGGACTGTGTGGTGAGCATCAGTAGCCCCCTGAGCCACTGAATCACTGGATGTTTGCTTTGTTCATGTCAGCCAGAACTGCTCATTTGTGACTTCTCACACTTTATAATTCACAAGAGAAAAGAGAAGAAGAGGGTCATTGTTGAGAGTTTTGTGGTGCTGAAAGTGGATACATGATCATTATAGTGACAGAGGAGAGAATGGAGAGACTAATATCTTGTGTCATATTAGGATCCTATTATTTTATTATATTATTTATTATCTATCCATCTATCTTTTTATTTTTTTACAGTAGTTACTACAAGTGTTCCTAATAACAATACTATGGTTCTGTTCTATTCAAGTGTCCCAGTGTGACAGTGAGCCAGCATGAACACCAGGATTCTAAAATTGAAGCAGCTAAATGGAATCCAGCCATTATTCATTTTATTTATTTATTTATTTCATTAGTTTATCGACACTCAATACTTTTCCTACTGTGACATGTCAAAATATTATAATTTGCATGTAGCATGTAGCTCGAATTTAAACATAAGAGTTGTTTTATATTGTGAGATTGGTGTCTGAGGGTTTGTTACAAACAATGAAACACACAATGGTATGATCAGGTAATTTAGTTACCACGCCTGGAGTCACCCATGCAAGTAAAATGAATTCCTCGACTTGACCTATTTTGAGCAACTGGTGTGCAAAAAAAAATTTCTATTCAAAGAAAATCTATGTCTGTGCCTTTTGAATGTGACTTTCATTAATATTCAACAATGTAAATATTCAGCGGTGGATCGATGTGATGATCTGCAGGGCGTTACATCTGATTACACCCTTTTCAACAGAGAGACACAGACTGAAAAATGCAAATGAATATCCTATGTATCCTGTGTAACATGTGTCCCTCCCTAAAACATCACTCACAAACCAGCATCATTCACCAGCACTGAAAAGATTCTTAGTGGTGTGTCTGACATGTAATGGAGATGACAGGTCATCCTGTACCGAGGCAAAGCAAGATCTTCATTCTGGAGATCAAACAAGATTTTGTGGTATCTATTGGAAAACTATTTCTTATCTTACTGTGTGACGCGGTATTACTAGTGCTGGAAGTAAAACTAAAGTACGCATCTAAAACCTATACTCTACAATAAGTATACATATCCAACAATACATATGAGTGATGATACTTATACAGTGAAATGTGTAATAAAATGGCTATCTTTATCAAAATCAACAGTACTAATATACTATTACCTTTATAGCAGAAAAAGTAAAGTTGCCAGTTTTTTACTGTAAAAACAATAGTTTTTTTTTTAAAGGAAAGTTGGAATTCATCACTATTTCACAAAAAGCTCAGATTTCAATGATTAGAGATTAATATTATTGATATATATATATATTTAAAAGTAATACAAATGTGTGTTTTAGAACTTTATTTTTTCCTCTTTTGTCCCATTAATTATTTCATGACCCCTCAGATTTACCTTGGGACCCATTGGAGAGGACCTAATCTTGCAAAGTACTGGACTAAACTACCTAACTATAGATGAAGTAGTTAAAACTAGCTCCACTGTAACCTGCTACAACAGTAAAATGCTGCTTACACATTAATGCATCTATATTTACAATCTAATAGTGTCATATGGGAACATTTTTGACAGAACAAGCAATTTTATTTTGATACTTTAAGTCCATTTTACTGCTGATACTTCTGTCCTTTTTATGACAGTGGGATTTTGAATGCAGGACTTCTAATTGAGTATTTTTTATGCTGTATTGGTACTTTTACTTGAGTAAAGGAGCTGAGTACTTCCTCCATCACTAAGTACTCCTGAAGCCTGCCCACATCTTCTTGCAGAAGTACCACCAGATATAATCAGACTAACAAGCTCCCCTCGGCAGCAGCAGCAGCAGCATCAGAGTCCACTTCACATGCATGACCTGAGCGACTGCATGATTAACTTATAGAGCATGCAGTTGGGCGAGCAGGAGACAAGATGTTATTAAACCGGATCTGCTGCAGCAATTATGAGTGTCTATTCTTGAGTCTAAGTGCACGTATGAGTGCTTATTTACTATCTGCATGTGTGTGTGTTCATGTGACAGGGTACAGTTGTGTACAGATGTACCTTACAAAGCTGGAGGCGTTTATTTCAACAGAAAGAGCAGAGCGAGAATACTCCACTATGGCCTTGGCCAACCTTAGCCCTTACCCTCCCCAACTCCAGATGTAGGTCGCTGAGTGCTGCGGGGGCTGGGGGGATGTGATGTCTGTGTATGTGTTGGTGGGGAGGTTGTGGTGTTTTGTGCACACACGTGTATGCGTGTATGCACTTAGACAAGAGGGAGGGACGGTTGGTGATTGTAGTGGAGGAATTCGTCATCAAGGACATGGCCCCCAGCACACTGTCTCCACTGCTGTCACATTGCATCGTCACAAACAGACCACATGAAGCCTGACAGCCTGACAGACCAGACCGAGGGGACTCTCACTGGTCTCTCACTGTGGCTCTCTCTCTCTCTCTCTCTCTCTATTGTTTTCCTTAACATCTTATCAATTAAATATAATAAACAAGGGATTTGATTATAGCCTGCGCTTTATGAAAATTTAAGATGTCCCAACGGTGATTACAGTTCGTCCTGAGGGAAATACAGATGTGTGTAAATTTTTTGACATTTGACTCAAAATCACAAATGTAAACCTAAAGGTGGTGCAAGAGGAAAGTCGAGGGTTCACAAAAGTCTGTATGCTTTTCCTCTGGGGACCATATGTCTGTACAGAAAATTCACAACAATCCATCTAGTAATTATTGATAGTCTGGACTAAAGTGGTTGACCTATAAACCAACTCATTGATTGAGCTGCCATGGTTAGCAGCATCTTTATGAGAAATTTATAACTCAGTGTGACCCTAATAGAATAGTTTGTCATTTTGGGAAATATGATTATTTGCTCCAGGAATTTACTGTGCCTGGTCAAGAAATAATCTAGCACAAAACTTCTGGCTTTAGAGGTGCTGGAATGCTGATTTTGTTACCTTTTGACAGAGCCAGGCTAGTTGTTTTCCCTTGTTTACAGTCTTTGTGCTGGTGCTGGTTGTAGACTTATATTCAACAGAGTTTTCTTCTAACTCCTTTTCATGCCACCAAAGACATTTTTTGGGGAACATTGTTTTTTGTGTCGCCGTCTCTGTCAAGCAATCAGCGCTCTGTGAAGACTCAGTAATCTAGGGTGAACTTTCTCTAATCTAAACTGATTACAGCGGTGATGGCAGTCTTCCCCACTGTGTTCCAGTTTCAGCACATCCCCCACACACTTTCTCTCAAACCTCCTCCCCTCCCTCATCATCACAGCTGATTGCACTGCTGAGGTCCAAATGAACTGTTAACCCCGACTGCACCAAGGCCATAAATAGACTCCACAGAGTGGCATCCAGGCAGTGATAAAACAATGCAGACTGTTTCTGCTTGTGTTGTGGATCAGTGGACAGGGCCAATGTGTCCGAAGTCACCATTTGTTATTTAATTGAGATTTGCTGTAAATTACATCTTTAGGCAATGAGCTACAAATGTCATAGCCAATGATGCATGTAGCAATAATGTATTAATGATGCACATAAATATTTCAGTTGCTTTTCACAGTGTGAACTATTGGTCTTCAGCTTCTTCTGAGCCATTTGCTGTGAATGCTGCTTTCCCTCCACACACAGTAAAGTTGTTCAGGCCATCTGGTTTAATGTGCCATCAAAGGCTGAATCTGTGAAATGTGGCTTCAGTAAATTCTTGGTTTTTGAGCCAGCATGAGTTTTGAAACAAGCACAATTAGATCTTGGAAATCTCTAGCAAATAAATTACTGACATTTTTAATGTATTTAAATGATTTTAATATTTATGGTGCATCGCAACTTTTTTCTTAAGATAGATTTAATATTAAGTTAAAAACAGACCAAATGTGTTTCATAAAGTGATTTGATGAAACAGATTTTTCCTTTGGTTTCAATTGAAGGATTTTTAGTGGCTTAAAGAGGATGGAGCATATAATATCTGACTAAAATGTGACCTCTCAAAATGCTTTGCTCTGCAATTTTGTCAAATGTTGAGCCCCATAACTTCACACAACAGAATCCACTTATTATGAAAATACATGTTTATTGACAACAGCTCAATTCACAAGTATTTGTATATAATGCGACAGAAAAATATGGTTGCACTACAAATAGACTTACTCTGGAGATCCGAAATTCGCTGTTTGCAACAATACTGTGCTGTGTAATTCATAACACCCTGATATCAAAACATGTAGCAGTAAAACTATGAGCACAAAAGAACTCCTGAGTTCTCAGTTAAAATGTGATAATCAAATATTGTTAACAGCCCACGTACCTAAAATATTAAAAGGGAAAATGTGATTTTAAGTGTCAGAGTTCCATTACAGAAAAACTGCAAGTATGTCGTTATCTTTCCCGAAAAAATGTAATGAGAAAATTTTATTGACTACGAGGCTGAGCAATATGAAGCTTTATGAGAAAAAAATTACAGTGCTTTAGGTATGAAAATGGTAAGTGGAATATTTTTAATTCAGACAATAAAACTGCGTATCACAATATTGCAAAAGAGTTTCACACAATTATATTGAAAGGACAGTCAATTATTATTATTGATCTATTGCGCAGCTCTTGATTATGAGAGTGTGGCAATGAGAGTCATACAAAAAAACAAACAAACAAATGAAAAAAATCAACAGCTGTGCATTGCCGCACATGATAGAAGACTGTGAATACTATAAATACTGTTGACACCTGAGAGATGAGAGCAGAGATCAGTAGCGGTCATAATGGGGTCTCTGTTGTTGGGAGTTGCATCCCTGATTGGAGCTTGGAGGGCCTGACTGATACCCACTTCCATGCCCGGAGTGTCTGTCTTGGTATCGGTCTCGATCCTGGTATCGCTCTCGGTCCTGGTATCGGTCTCGGTCTCGATCTCGATCCCGGTCCCGGTCCCGGTCCCGGTCTCTGTCCCTGTCCCTGTCATGCCAGTGCTGCTGCCCATGACGGTCCCCTCTCCAACCCCGGTCTCCACTCCAACCTCGGCCTCCACCCCAACCACGACCCCCTTGTCCACGACGGTCCTGGTACCTAGATGGAGACGGATATAAATTAGCAATCTTCTACTTCAACAACAGCAACAAAATGCATGCATTACATAAACAGGCAAAAAGACAGCTCAAGAAACTCAGTTATACATGTAAAAGACCAAGACACAGTTTGTCCATAGTAAATCAAGCTGTGTCCACTGCAGTTAAGGAAACTATATTTCTCCTTGACTGATGTGACGTGATGGTTAAGAAATCAGGTTTATAGACACATGTTTGTTTAGTCTAAATGGGTTTATTTAGCTAAGATGTTTCTGTAACCTGAATAAGTCGAAGACAATAAACAGAAAAATTATTTACCGCACAACATCGTTATTACACCTCTATGGCATTACCACAGATTTCTGATCACATATTTAGACTGTATATATTTTTTTGATACAGTATGTTTCATCACTGCAGGCAGTATATAGCACTATTTTTCCAATAATAATAAATCTGTACACCCTCTATTTTTACAAATAAAAGTATGTTTACTAATACCCAATAGTCTGGATGAACTTTTCAAAGGCTAACAACCTAATCCGTCTGAGCTACTGTGGAGCTAGAGGACGTAAACAGCAGGTCTCAAACACTGTATGACCGAGCTCTGCCCCAAGTTAGCAGTCCACACATCACTTACCCTAACAATGATGTAAACTACAGTATCTATCTACAGTATACAGTATGAAGAGGGGGCAGCATGGCAGGGAAAGGAGCAGGCTCAACAGACTTATTAGAAGAGCGAGCTCAGTCCTGGACTGTCCTCTGGACTCCAAAGAGGAAGTGGGTGAGAGCTAAGCTGACATCCATCATGGACAACCCCTCTCACCCCCTACATGACACTGTGGGGTCCCTGAGCAGCTCCTTCAGCAGTAGACTGATACACCCACGGTGTAAGAAGAGGGTCCGCAGGTCCTTCATTCCTGCTGCTGCTGACTTTATAACACCTGCACCACCTGATCCTGTTGTAGTCTCCTGTTCATGTTTCACTGCAATTTTGTTATACCTTGCAGTTATTATTTATATCGTGGTCACTACTCTTGCAATAATATTTATTATTTGTATCATGGTCACTTTCTTTGCAATATTTTTTACACTATGGTCACTTTACATTACAATACTCTTTTTATATATCATGCCACTTTTATCCTCAGTGCTTGTCTGTTTTAAAGGTTGATTGTTTTTCGTGTTTATTGTGTAGGTTATAGATATTTCTGTTATTGTGTTTTTTTTGCCTTTTCTACTATTTTCTAATTCTGTGGTGTATGCTACACTTTCCTCTGCTGCTGTAACAAATACATTTTCCCATGACATTACCACAGATTTCTGATCACATTTTTAGACTGTATATATATTTCTGAGTATGTTTCATCACTGCAAACAGTATATAGTACTATTTTTTACAAATAAAAGTATGTTTACTAATACTTGATAGTCTGGATGAACTTTTCAAAGGCTAACAACCTAATCCGTCTGAGCTACTGTGGAGCTAGAGGAAATAAACAGCAGGTCTCTCTCAGGCATCAACAGGATGCAATCATCTAATCCCTCCAAACACTGTATGTGTGCCCTGACACTGATGTAAACTACAGGATCACTAACAGTACCTGTTATCCCTGCCTCTGTAGCTCCCTCCTCCACGACTCCTCCAGTCCTCCACGATGGGTGGCGGGTCAGCTGGCCGGCTCCGATACTGTTCGTATTCACGGTCCTCCGATGTGAATCTATTGGCAAACATCTCCTCGTATTTCTGCATGTTTTCACTGATCTCGGCCATGCTGCAAGGACAGGTGAAAAGCCACAGAAGCGGCGGATGTCAACACGGATACAGACTGTGTCTGTTTACATGCGGAACAATGGGGGGAAAAACTACACTGCTCAGTCAGCCTCAGCCACAAGACAAGACAGCGTAACTACAAAACATCACGATCAAAATCAGGATCTTTAATACTCACCTTAAAGCGACGTTGTTGTTGTTAGCTTTAGCCACAAGCTAACACAAAACACCGTGTAACGACTTGTGTGAAGAAATTGTCCCGTCGCTGAAAAGCGTCCCCACCGGAACAAATGAACATATTTTTTTAATAGTTCCGGCGGTAAGGGGGGGAGGGGGGGAGGGGTGCACTGCGCACACACCTGAAAGTGATTGATGATTGACCGTTACCTGACAGTTTCCAAGTATCACATATTAAAATCGTTTAGAGCTTTGTTGTTTGATATATAATTTGACTTCAAACACCAAATTATAGCCACGTATTTTTTTTTAAAAGACGATAATTAGCCGAGGAGCTCATCGCATAAATAAATAAATTAACTGTAACCGTTATTTTTAAATGAGAAAGTTCCAACGGCTGAAATTCGAACATGTAAGTACACTCGAGTTTAGAAAAAAAAAAAAACACTCGTCGTCGTCGTCGTTGTAATGCTGTTAATTAAAATTAAACTGTTTTTTTTTTTTGACAGTTTGGGCTTTTTTTAAAAAAAAAAACAAAAAAAAAACGCAGACACCACAGGTTTAAAAAAAAAAAAAAAAAGTGTGGGTGGCTGTCAGGAGCGTGGTGAGCAGGTGGAAGCCGCTCCGTGTCGCTGCTGCTGCCGCCTCTCAATGAAACACAATCCCGCTGGGGTGGAAGAAACTCTGCGCAGCGAGCAAGGCAAGGCAAAGAAACATTAACTTAATTCATCAGAGCCGAATGTTTCTGAAGAAAGACACAAGCCATAACCGAAGCGGGATTTATTCTGCAAACAAACAAACAAACAGACAAACAAACAAACAAGCAAACTTCCTGTAAATGAAATGACCGGAGCTTTCTGTGAGGAGTGAGTGAGAGCTTGACAACCCGGTGAATCGAGTTTACGAAGAAGAAGAAGAAGAAGTGCTCTCATATTTCACTTGTCTCTCACCAAGCAAAGAGGGACTTGTTCGTATAAGCTGGCTGGCGTACGCGGGAGGAGGAATGAACTCTTTGGACCGCTAATCATCTGCAGACTTTGACGCTTTTTTTATAAAACATTTTTTTATTTTTAGCAGCCAATACAACCGATATATATATATATATATAAAAATAAAAAAGGAGTTGTTCCTCAAGTCAGCGGCAATGGGGTGAGTATAATCCAGAAAGCGCTGCCCTTCAGAGAGCGCCTCTAATGACACCTGCACTGACTGAAATATTATGTGTATGTGCGGTAAAAAAAACTCTATAGCTGTCAAACCTGTGAATAAATGTGATTATTATTATTATAGCCGCTGTATGTGTGTGTGTGTTGGGAGCTGAGGGAGACCTAATTTACTCTCTTTATATAGGTGAAAAAATGCTTAATGCCTTTATGTTTAATCCTGTATTTATTATGATTTTTTTTTTTTTAAAGCATAATTGCAAGTGGATGTGTCTGTTCTCTTTAAACACTCCTCCTTATCTGTCTGTAGGAATATGCTTTAGAGAGGGTGATGATATGGAGGAGTCAACACTGCCCACTAATAAGGACTGATGGTAGCCCACTTCTGGGAGTGTGTGTGTGTGCTGTCCACAGAGCTGGAGGTAGTGTGGTGTGTTATATACTCCCACAGTTGTTTACAGGGTACAGTACATTATTTTGCCTCTATGGTCTTCCGTGGTGTGAATGTTGACTTTGTGGCTCGGTGCCATAGTTATGCAATCGCCAGCTCTCTTCTACATACTTAACTGAGTTTTCTTTACTGGAGTGTCTACTCCTGTGGGCATAGCCTTTATTTGACTTCAGCAGCTCAGTGTAGCCTAATTTGCTTGACTAATTTATGAGTGCGTCCATGAGTAAAATGAAGACCCTTTTGATTTATATAAAAACATAATAAGCAGCATTCATGCTCAGTATTTAAGTTAAAAAAAAAAAAAAGTGCCACCTGATGTCCCAGTGCTTGTTTTTCTTGGGCAGGACATGTTTTTTTAATGTGTAAGGAACCAGTTCAACAGTCCTGGCTTCTTCTCGAGAGTTTAGATTACTCATCGAGCAGGTTTGAGACTGAAGAAAGTCGGTAGTGTTATGTCATGAAACTGGCCCAGAGGACCCGCAGCAGCAGCAGCAAGGCAGCAGGTCACACCTACTGTACTGACAACAGACATGGCAGCTAGTTTCCTTTTTTTTTTTTTTAAGTTGCCTGGTTTCACTCACTGTCAACCAACACTTGATAGCTGAATACTTTTTAAAGGGCGGGAACATACGGCTCCCAGGAAGTTTCATCTGGCCAGCCATTCTTTAAACCCACTGATCAGAGTCACAAACAGTTGTTTAGGGTCGCAACTAATGATTATTTTTATTATCTATTAATCTTCTAATCTTTTTCTCAGTGAGTCAATTAATTTAGTCTGTAACGTGTCAGGAAATGGTAAGAAATGTCATTCTCAGAGACATAGTGGCTTAAGAAATGACAAAGATTCTCAATTTTCAAACTATTGATGATTAATTGTGTAATTGTTCCTATCACAGGTTATCAAAGCCTGAGGTGATGTCCTCAAATGGCTTGTTTTGTCTGACCCATAGCCCCAAAACTCCAAAATATTCTATTAAATTATCATAGGAGATCAAGAAAACCAGCAGATATTTAAATGTTAAAGCTAGAACCAGCAGATGTTTTGACATTTTTTGTGATGAAATGACTTTTAGAGTCATCAAATTGCTAATTTTCCCTAAATTTTCTCTAAAAATATTCAGTTTCTTTTTGAATAAGACGGAATAAGGAAGTTGTCATCATTTTCTGAAGAACAACTGAGAATAATTGCAATTATTTTTCTGTCTATAGCCCAGTTTATTTAATTGTTTCATTTGTAAACATCTCAGCTCTTAAACAAGTGAAAAACAAGGTCACATGCATGCTTAATTGCGCAATATGTCACCTCCTGATTACAATCTGTAATGATGCAATGTGACGCCCTGAGTGACCAGTCGATAAAGATAAAAGTGTGAGTGCGTGTTTGTGTGCTTGCTGGTGGGAACTACAGATCATTTGTCGTGTTTTTTGCAGGATCCATTCCTTTTGTCCCTGAATCTCTTGGCTCCTAAATGGAGTTATAGATTAACTATAAGTCACACACACACTAACACCTTCAGTATATTGTGCCTTTCCTACCACAGGTCTTTGATCATGTGAACTGACAGAACCCTCTTGAGTTTGACACTTTTTTCTTATTGATCACATGATTTTAAAAAGAACAATCCTGAATGTATTAGTCCAAATTATAATAGTCTCTCTGTGCAGCATGCACGGTAATCAAATATATGTAATTCAAAATTGGTGAATTTAAACAGGGTGGTTATACTCTGCTAGTAACAAAGGCAAAGAAAGTGATGGTAATTGTATTTTTAAGTACAGTTTTGCAGCTTAACTTCTGCGTGTCTGGATTTATTCCAAAATAAAGCTCAGATTGCCTGAGAGCCTCTTCTTACTGAATAAGCGGTCACACAGACAGCAATGCAATCAGCATATTGCTATTTAAAATAAGCCATGCTTGGAGCAGCCCTAATACAGGGATAGATGATAATCTCCTGGCTGTCCAGAGAGTGACAGCTAAAGGCTTAACACTCATTGATTAGGCCGTACGACATGTGACATGGCAGTGGGTCTCTTGGCTGCCCGGACTGCAAGCCTAATCTGAGTTTGTGTCGTCTGTCTGTGGCTGGAAGCTGAAGGTGACGCTTGTAGATGTGTGGCAGGGCAGCAGGAGCAGGTCTTACTGTTTAAGAATCATGGGTAAATGAAAGGGGACAGACTGACAGCGGATTGGACGTCTCCTCACCAGATGGCTGAAGCCTAGGAGGCCATCTGCTGCCATGCTGTGTTTCTGCAGAGACTTCCTCACTTCCTTTTTCTCAGAGCTCTCAGATTAAGTTGGGCTCTGTATGCTAGTGCCTCAGTGTGATGGAGGAGGACCTGCTGTGGTTGTTGGTTTGAATCTGGCCCGTTGCCTTCATTGCATGGGATTCTGTCTCTGTCTCTCTCACCAGCTTAATGAGCTGTACTGGCATGAGGTACAGTTCAGTATAGTGTGTGATGCCAAAACATTGGCAGAAATATTGAAGGTCACCTTTAGTAGCAGCAGTTAAAACTCACAATGGTAAGATTAAGGTTTACCAATATGGTGAAAATGTAGAGTAGTAATGAAATTAGGCTGCTGCCAATCGGCAACCTCCGTGGCTGTGAAATAAAGCAAATGTGCAAGTCCTTGAGCCGCCACTTGAGGTTGGCTACAGGGCATGTCAATCTCCATGCGTCCCCATGTTAAAATGTCCAACTGCACAGCAGCATTAAAGGTCCAGTGTGTAGGATTTAGTAACAACTAACAAAAACATTATTATATTCAAGTGATTATACATGCATGAAAACATAGTTTTGAATATTATATTCCATGTCTGCCTTATTTTGAAAACACAGGTCCCCAGTCTTACACACTGGACCTTGAGACTTAAAGTTATGCATAATTAACTTAATAATTAACTTTGATTGACAGGTAGGTGCCATTACAGATGGCTTGTTTGAGCACCCAGGCAACGTTGAGCTCGCCTCAGGTCTGCAATCATTCATGTCTTTGTGGATTCTTAGATTAGCTGGGAGGCGAAAAAAGCAGGACTATCAACACGGCGGAGGCTAAAGCCGCATATTCTAATCTTCAAAATGGCTCTTCAGAAACCTATGGGTGATGTCATGCATAGGCTGTCCATTCTTTATACCGTCATTGGCTGCAGCTAATCTTCACGATCAATTATTGATTGTGATTTGCTTAGTTCAGTGGTTCCTAACATGGGGGTTGCGACCCCCTAAAATCCTGAGACGATGAAAGAAACAAAATTTCATATGTCTGCTACATAAAAGAGTCAACATACTGCAACATTTTAAGGGTCTGCTCAAAAGCAGCAATTATTCATCAGTTATCACATTGTTTTGTCAGTCTGTTAACTGATTCATCGACTAATTGTTTAAGCTATACAACACATGAAATAGCTGAAGAGAAAGCTGAACAAAACAAAATCCCAGTTGCTGTCGATCTCATTTTATTACCAGCGTTTAAACCCTCAGACCCTCATGAATGTAACCTGATGAAGTCCTGAGGACTGGAACCAATGTTCATAAAGTTAGCACAAGGGATCGATAACACTCGTGTGTGAGATTTTATTTTTTGATTGGATACACAGTGTCGATAAGACTCTCAGGTGTGTAAGACGTTTGCTATAATGGCTAACTATCCAATGAATCTGAAATGCCATAAGCAGTCTTGAAATTGCATGTTTGTAACATTTATCTTTTAACTGACAGTCATTCAATTCAACCACACAGTTCTTCAGTATTAAGTATATGTCTCCGTCAGCAAAGGATCTGAAAGTCCAGGTTATTGCTAGCTCGAGTATCTGCGGGTGGAACCTCCCCTTCTTTGACCTCCTGACATCATTAGCAGAGCCGCATGTTTATTGCGATAAAAGCCCAGGTGGTGATGTAGTGATGATCCCGCAGAGCTTTCCATCTCCTGCCTACTTTGCTCATTCACTCTGACAAAACGCTGCTCTCACTAATAAGGCAGCTTTGCTCTGTAGGTGGCCCCGCAGGTAAAAATGACAGAGTGCTTCGACTGTGTACATCTGACATATGAGCAGGATTACACCAGCTAATGAGAATTCAAGTTATTAAACTAACTGCTTTCACTATGTCCACAAATGAGTGGTCACACATTCATTTCTAATTCGCCTTTTTCATATCGCCAGAGTCACCAGATCTGTGCACCTAGTGACCTAGATATGAGTTTCACATTTTCACTCTCGACAGATTTGGGAGAGGATGTTCTCTTGTTACTCGGTGCCACAGAAAAAGTCAGCTGTAACTTAGTGTATTGTTAGCGCCAGCAGGGAAAGTAAGGAAGGATATCTGTCAGTGTTCCTCCCCCGACTGTACTGTAGCTATTTGAAAAGTGACTAATGCAGCTTTTGTCAGGAAGGTTCTTTGAACACACATAAATGCTAATTCTTGGTATTTGTCAGAACACTTAGGTTCAAGGACAGCATTTTATACACTGCTGCAGGTAATATAATGATCTTAAGTAATGGATGCGCCCCACTTGAAGTGTTTTGAGTAATGTAATGTGTTGCCCATGCATCAGCATGCTCAAAAGACTGCTAATGCTCCCAACGTTGTCTCTGTTGTTAATAATGTTGTGCAGTTCAGTGATAACGTCTGTTCAGGTTTGGAGGATTCAAAGGGGGGGCAACATATTTCTGAACAGCCCAGTGACCTTATGAGGTCATCTCACTAATAACGGGGTCTTTTTATAGCGTCACCGGCCCATTCATATCATTGAGCCTGCGGGTCTCCACTCAAAGTACCTGGTTGTACAGTTTATTTGTTCTCAGCCCATTTCACACTCCAAGCATGATGTAAAACCCAGACATTGTGCTAACCCATTTAGAGGGAGACTTGACACCTCTGTACCAATACTGCCACTTAGAAAACTCTACATTTATTTTCCTAAGGAGTAAAAAGAGCAAGAGTATTCAGATTTATAACACACATTAGTTATTTTAATATGTTTGCCTCTTCAGCATTGTCAGATCTAAAGATTAATTTGTGTAATCATGTGCTGCCTTGTGTGTCTGTGTGTGTTATGTGATTTCTGGAGCTGTTAAAGTAACATTGTGTTCACTCTCTGTTGGAACGTGAAGAATGTTGCAGCGCCCGTATATGAAACTGCTGAAACCGCTGATTCCTGTTAAACAGGCTACAAAGCCTTTTGGCATTTAACTCTTTGACTTCTGACGCTCAAATCACGGATCTGATTGTGTGTGTCTTTGATCTGAGACGTAGATATCAGAGTTTGATGGTGGAAAGTTTGTTTGGGGAATGAGCCTGGAGTGGAGTCTTAAACTTGTGTATCTGGATGAGGCTGTTTCTGACTCCATGTAGACAAAACCGCGGCTAAAGTGTACAGGTGTAGCAGAACACAAATGCAACGTGACTGCAGCTCACTAACATTAAAATCCCCATCAAAACCCTTTTTTATTTTTATTCACATTTCCTTTCAGGAGACAGTGTCATCCTGCATCATCTTAAAATGTCGTCTTTAAAGCAGTAGGATTATCCTACTCTTAGCAAACTTCACTTAAAACTCTGGAGAATATTGTGTTAAAGTAAACCCCGGGTTAGTGATCACACTAACATTTTACAGGATTTAAGAGAACAAGGGGGAGGAAGGCTTAGTCGTGCATCACTCACAATATTGCTGCTTCAAACCAAGTTGCTTGGTGTCGTAGTTTGTGTGCAACTTTTTGTGATATAGATTCATTAAACGTAAAAAAAAAAAAAAAAAAAAAAGCTTTTGCAACATTTTAACTTAATCCTCAGGTATTTGGCTGTCAGCACCGTCTTCATTCTTAATTTATTCTTTTGCCAGCACACAACACGATTGCTGCATCATGAGTGTGGAATGGCCTGAGGTGGGTGTGTAGGTGTATGTAGGCATAGACAACAAGGACTCACTCAAACCTGCTTCTCCCCACACACACACAGAGAAACACACACATACACCTGTAAATTATTTAAAGCACCAGATGGGGACAGAGCACCCAACAGTCAGGAGGAGAAAGAATTCAGCAGCCATGAAGTCCTAAATGTCGTCCTTTTTTTTGTTATCCAGTAAAATCAATCAACCTAATGCTTTTTATCTGGGAAAAGCAGATCACTGGATTTCACCAACAGTTGTGTGTGAGTGCATCCATGTGTTCAGCACTGTCCTTTTCTCTTCGTTTTCCCCTGCCGGTTTTGAGCTGGCTCCAGACCCCTGCCACTGCAAAGGTCAGCGTATGTGTGTGCGTATGTAAAGTGACAACAGTGATCTGTATAATGGGTTTTGTTGTCCCCAAAACAGATGAAAACCGATATTAAGCTTAAAGGGGGCGGGCGGTGAATTTATTAGGCTTTCATTTCTGCGAGAACCATAATCCCAATGGAAAGCGAAAGCTTTATTAGCTCATGGATTTTTGCTGCTTGCCTGCTCGTCTGTCTGACGTGCATTGGAATAATACTGAACTGAATGTGCTATTGACAGCTCGCTTTTGACAGTTGCTGCAATGCATTACAGCAACAATGGCATCATCTGTGCCCTGTTTAATGAGACCTCTAGCTACATGGAGGAGATGCGTTTCAACTAGTTTAAACAGCTTTTTGTTTGGGGTGACTTTTTAAGAACATCCTCTCAGATGATTTTTGGATTTAGGCTTATTTTTCTAAGCACGTCCTTGCGCTCTAAAAAAAAATGCAATATTTCTAATGGTTTTTATTGTGCATGAAAGATTTTTTATTTTTTTTTGCTGCGCCAGGCAAAGTGTCGCCGTGCCTCTGTGTCCAGCTCAGCAGCCCTGTGCCCACTTAACACATTTTGCTGAAAACCTTCATGTCATGAAACTAAATGGCAGGCGAAGAAGGGAAATAGAAGGAGAAAGAATACTAGAAAATATCAGGACTTATATATAAAACCGATGTAGTTTGCATCAGTTTGCAAAAAAAACTCTCTCCTGGGAGAATGTTTGTAATCAAGTGGGGTGGCCGTGTGCACTGGAGATTAGTGCACGTTGACTCACTAGTCCCTGATCTGAAGCACTACAGTGAATGAATCTAACAAATCATTAATTATAAGTGACAATGCTGACTTTAAGTGAACAGAGGGAGAGTCAAAAATGAAAGGAAATCATATTAGCTGTGTTGCACCTTCTAATTTTATAGCGTGTGTCGTCATACACCTTTCTACCATCAATCAACAGGTGATGGTTGTAAAACACAAAGTAAAGATAGCAAGTCACCAATAATGGCAGTGAGGATGAAATCTGCTAGCAAAAACAAACAACAAACATGGCTGGAACAGGATTTTTAGAAATGCACTTAGAACATTTGTTAGACCTCAGAGATGCACACAGTATGTTTTTAATATAAACATAACTTTAGTTTGTTTAGTTTGAGGAAGAACATCCAAGAAAATGAGAAGACCAGGGCAACTGGACATGCAAAAGTTGGCAGGACCATAACCAATAAAAAAACATGACTGCATCAATAACAAGATAAGAGGACAACAGTGGTGATATATTAAATATTCCATGTAGGCTATAAAGAGAAGAGAAGTGGGCCAAGTAAACTTCGCCCTGTCTGAGAAACACATTCACGTCATATTTTGATTACCGCCAAGATAAATACTACCCTGTCTGTCTCTGCCATATTCTCCATCTGCATCCATTACTGAGTTCTTGAGTTGTCCTCTGATCCCTCTCATCCAGCCACTCAACTTTAATTATTCCTCACTGTTGGAACTTTATGAAGAGCACTACAGCGTCCTGCACTCACCTCTTTTGAATTGAGAACTTCCAGTGGATTAGTTAGACCTGCTGGGTCCAATCCCAGTAAGGCCATTAAAGGGAAATGTCTGTATATTTGTACGTAACTAAGAATATGAATGTACTGCACACAGATGTGGTTATTTTTACAACAACGTCCTAGAGATATTATCAACGTGGCACAGAGAAAACAGAGATTCATAAAAATTGTATCAAACCAGTCAAGTGTTTAGGAGTTGTGTGTTGCACGCTGTTCATTTGGTTGCTTTAAGCAGAAAACATCGACAGAGGAGAGGATTTTCTGAACATATTTCACAACAGCTTTCAACTCTCAAAATCAGAGTCAAGGCTGTGGTGTGTGTGTGTGTGTGTGTGTGTGTGTACGAGTGACAGAAAGGATGATCACAGTGTGTACAGAGAGAGAAAGCATGTTTGTGTGTCATAGAGAGGAGGAGCACTTCCACTATATTTGTATCAGTCTGAAGTCCTTCAAGTTTAACAGACGGTCTGATCCTCCTTCATCCCCGTGCTGATGCTCGTCTGAATCACATGGGCGCAGCGGGCTGCTTCATTGCTGGGAGGCAGATTACTCCACCCTCTCAAACATAGATGACACGATTTTGAACTTTTCCCTGTCACAGTCATTGTTGAGTTGAGGTTTGATTGGAAAAAATTCCATCTAAGATCAGGCTTCAAGTTGGTAAAATGTTTGTTAAACCTAAATAGATATAAGGGAGTAGCAGTACCATTATGAAGGACTGAAACTCAACTTGAGTCATGTGAATACTGCCTACATCGGTCACCAAGATGACTCAGAAGCTTACCACAATTGTCATTTACTCATTATTCCCAAGATGGATGGAAGCCACGTTAACATAATGTTTCCCAATGGAGTTGTAGCTTGCTCCATAAAGGTGATTCACCACTGATTTTATAACAGGCTTTTAATTGAAAACATTGATGTTAATGCTTTTAAATGCCTTTTATAATCATCGCAGCACTCATATCACTCATTACAGTGTTCTATGGGGGGGGGTCGACATGAGTCGTCTTTCACAGAGTCCGCCATGTATTAGCCCAGAGCAAATAAGCTCAACTCTGGCTCTAGACAGGGCCGTGGTGTTTCTTTTTTTCACAGCCACTGTAGTTTTTCCTTCACGCTAGGAGAAAGAGGATGAGGCGATGTTACTATACTGCTAGATGCCACTACACACTGGCTGGTCCTCTTTAAGATATCTTTCTTCTGAGTGATGTCAGTCATCTGTGATTCTTTCCTAAAAAAACGACATTTTGTGGACTGTGTTAGATGATTGTCTCAAATGTATTTGGTGCACTAGGGAAGTCTTTATTAGACAATAGATTTGAAAGCATACACGTATGTCTCACACAGACACCTACATATGTGTTACTGTCACCAATGGGGAGGGAGGCGGTGTTGATGTGCTAATGGCTTTGGGTTGCTATCAGGATTTAGGGTTTGTGTTACATTATCACTTGCCCATCCCTGCTGAGACTCTCAGGACTGGATCTCTGGAGGCACAGAGGAGTCTCTGCAGGCATGATGTGATAGAGAAACATTCTGAATACACACTATAGCGTGTGTTTTTGTTGTTAAATGTGGATATTATCTTGATCTGTGATTACATACTGATCTGTAGTGATTCTTTTATCGCATTGTCTCTGTCCAGGGAGCAGCCGATCTACACCACCAGGGCCCATGTCTTCCAAATCGACCCAACCACCAAGAAGAACTGGGTCCCTGCCAGCAAGCAGGCTGTCACTGTCTCTTATTTTTATGACAGCACACGTAACAGCTACCGCATCATCAGTGTGGATGGAACCAAGGTATGTGTGTGTGAGTGAGTGTGTGTGTGCTATGAAAGACAATGAGAAACAAAAAGACAGTTGAAGCGGAGAAAGAGCACTTAAAGCCCGAAATGAACAAAAAAAGTTATGATCATATTAGACTATTACAAATGTAGCTCACATTGATCAGCATCAATCCATATTGATATTGATATTTGTGTGCTCTGCTGCTTCTGATGTGAGGAAAGTCATTCATGGCTGCCTGTTTTCTGACTGAAATCAAGGCTGGGTATCAAAACATTAATGACATTTTCTGTTACTGATTATATATTTATGGATATAGGAAATGTATGAAAAACAACTCATAATATAATCAATCTGTCCAGCAATGGGCCGAAGTCTCCATACTCAAAACTCAAAACTTTTTAATTACTTTCTCTGAAACATTAATTTGAACTATTGCAACAACATTTTTTTTATTTTCTCTGTTGATTAATAATCTGATCATATATTTGATTATTGAATAATCAAATAAATATTTAGTCTATAAAATGCCCAAAAATTGTGAAATATGATCACTCCGAACATGGTCTCTCTTGAAGTTGTTGTTGATTAATTTTTGGTTGATTTGATTGATGATCTTTGATGACATTTTGGTAAATATTGTAGAATATACTATTGAATAAAACCATGACATGATTTGGCTAAATGCAACATATAAAGATGGCGATATACCAGACATAGGATAACTTTTGTATTTTCCAACCTGGAACTTATTTTTTTGTGTCAAAAGTGACCAATGGAGAAAACACTTTTTAAAATTAGTACAGTGCTGGAGCCTGCAGCTGCAAAACTGGCTATGACGTTATCCTTATGATACGTATGTTATTGTTATAAGTCTGACAACATTATGAAAAGGAACCTACAGAGAAATGAAACATTTTATGTACCTTTCACTTGATCTGGTCTGTGTCAAGCCTCACTCGATGAGAAGTCTCGTTTTGAAATCTCCTCTGTGGGCATAGCATCACAGCACCCACAGGAGCACCACCTGAGCTTTGCAGCCTTGCAGCAGCTGGTTCACCCTCCTTTGCCTGTTGTCACTCTCTCTGAGCATCTGCTATGTGTACCATACAGAATTTATACACGTCTACGCGTATTCGCTCTCTTCTTGTCTGCTCTTGTAGGAGCTCTTCATCCATATGATCCAGCTCAAATAAACACAGACACCAATCCATGCTGCCAAAATCAGCTAAATATTCAGCCATGACATTGAAAATAATTTATAAAATGCTAAGCTATGCTGTCTGTACTCCAACACAACAAACTCTTTCCAGCCTGGCATTAGTACAGTTACGTTTTTTTTCTGCAACAAGTCCTCACCTCTCCTGAGATTTCAGAACGAGACTTCTTTTTAAGTGAAATGTGGTTAGACACACAGCCAGTCAGGCGAAAAGAACAGAAAATATTTTATTTCTCTACAGGGTCATGTTTTACAATAACAATTGTATTGTTACAATAACAGTTTAAACCTATAAGTGGCAAAAACAAGTACTTTTAATGGATGTGATCTGATGGTGCACAGTTCCTCATAGGGAATACAATGTGGCCTGTTTTGCGGCTGCAGGCTGCAGCACTCCCACCCAACACTGGACCAAATTCAATCGCCATTATTCACTTTGACACAAAACATGAGGATATAAAGTCTGGGCTGAAAAATACTGAAGTTGGAAACAAAAAATATAAGACACACCATACATGAAATCATATTTATCTATATTTGTCTGAATTTGGACACGACTGCACGTCTATGCTCACATAGCATCATATAACATTTATCCTGAGCTGAGCTAATTCATCCTCTATTAAGGTAGCATGAGGGTTAAAATTAAAGTCTGAACATCAGCTATCATCCCCCTTTTTAAGACATTAACAAGAGCAGCAGCCAAGAGCCACATACCTATTGAGTTGCAATTAACCTCAATTATGTGTAATTTACTGTTGTCTACAAACAGCCAACAGTAGTCAAGGACGATGGTGCTCTTAAATGGTCTTCCCATTGGATCAGCTTTTCTTCTTCGCAGACTCTGCACTGATTTGATGTTTTTTATTTAGACACGTGTGTTGAACAAAGGGTTAGTTTTGCTATAGAACGCAAACTGTATTGTGAACAGTCTCCAAAATGATTTTTGATTTGTCATCACAAGAGCGCGATGAAAAGATTAAATCGTGCATCTGATAGTAGACCTCATATGAGTGCCCCATATTCACTCACACCTTCTTCTCCTGCCGTCTGAAAGAGTAGATTATGTGTTTCCATGGCGATCAGTCTTCCTCCCTGTGTGTGAAAACTGGAGGTGGGTTATGACAGCAGTATCCCTGTGCTGACACTGCCAGGCAATCACCTTTCACACAATCTTAAATGATCACACAGATTACCTGCAGAGCCACTTCAGAGCCGGAATGGGATGACAGGGTTCCGGGTCTGTTTATGTCCTCATAGTTGTTCCTTTTTACCGAGAACCTCTCTGTTTGGGTGAATCGTCTGTTTGGGTTCAGTCTCAGGAGAGTTCAGTGTCAGTATTATTAACCCAACAGCTGAAGGGTGGGTCTCACAGGAACTCAACATAGATATAGATATGAATGTAAAGTATTTGCATAGCAAGCATTTTCGGTTAAGGAGAAACTCTTTAACAGTGACTAATAAATGAAAACCATATATTAAATTACATATTCAAATTGAATAAGGTTGTTCCTGCAACCATCTGGCTTGAATATAAAAAGCTTCTGTCGTTATTTTTAGATGAGAACACATTTTCCTGTGCACCTCGAGGCTTTTCAGTATGATTTTTTTTTTTTTTTAAGTAAAAAGTTCTTTAAGGTAATTTAAAATGCATCATTTCTCTATTCCTGCGTAGCTTGGTTGAGTCAAGCTGTTAGCTTCAAAATACCTCTCTCCCCACAGCTAGAAATCCAGTGAGGTAAGAATATAACCTGTTATGTCATCAAGCAGCATTCTTGGAGCTACTGACAATATTACAATTTTTTTTTTTTTACTTTTTAAGTCCCTGCAAAACAACAAAATCTTTTCTTTGCATGAAAGAGATTGGGAATCCACTTTATTTCAGGCTAGAGTCAACTATATTATGTCCTCTATATTCTGAAGGCCAGGAATCCTCTCTCTGCTCTCCCACTCCTGTCATCCTCCCTGTGCTCTCTCCACTCTGCTGTAACCTTGAGTAACAGAGCACTGTGTCATAAAATGTATGCAGCCAGCAGCTATATGTGAGCTATGGGGCTTAAAGTTTATGAAATAAAATGAAATCTCAATTTGAATAGCGATGACTCCAGTTAATTTATATAAATCAAAGTGATGTCGGTATGGGCAGAGTAACCGTAAGCGAGGACATGTTGAGTCATATCAAATAAATGTTAAATATAGTTTCTAGTTTGTATACTAGCTGCAAGCGAGACAGGTCTGTCCAGGAGAATAGTCTGTGCTGCTACGCTCTAACTATGACAGACCGTCAGTTTATATTCGTCTATCCGTGATGGCTAAGCAACACTCTGATGATGATATGGCAAGTAGAGGAGCATATCAGCACTTTTGACTCTCGCTCATCCTGAATCTTACTTCTCATCCAGCAATATACCGAGCATGATGACAACACAGTGAAAGGTCTTCTTGCTGTAGTTTATGAATTATTCCAAGTATGATAACTTTCTGGGCTAACATGTAAAAAAAAAAAAAAAAAAAAAAAAAAAAAACACACACACAAAAAAAACCTTTCCACTCTTGTTTTGAATATTTTATATTCATATTGTTTCATCTTACATCCTACATCTACCTATTTCTTCTTTATTTATTACTACATGTCTGCCAGCCAGTGTCCAAAATGTACAATTTGGGCTGGTGAGCTAAAAGAAAGCTAAAAAAGTGAGCTTGTTTTTTTCTGGCTGGTAGGGTTTCCTAATGTATAGGCTGATATTACAGCCCAGAGCCAAGCTCCCTGTGGTAACAACTTGTTCCCCTATTAAATTGTAGCTGCACCCCAAGTACATCATGTAGTTTCCTGTGTGTCATAAAGTTTTCACCAAGGAAAAAACCATTAGTTCCACTGGGACAGAAGGTGACATGTCCACCTTGATGCTTGAGAATTCAGTATTTGTCCCCCACACACAATTCCCAAAGCAATCATCTGTTAGGATTATGATGCACTCCTAGCAAAGCTGGTCTGATCTAGTGTGAATCTCCAACAGCAGAAAGTTCACTTTTGTAAACAAACCTCACATATCACTGACTTTTGTGTCCGGAAAAACAAACTGGGGACAGCAAATAATTAAAAAGCATGAATGTCATCTAAAGCATGACACGTATTAAGCTCTTGGCTAAGCTGATTTTATTTATTTATTTATTTTTGGCCTTTTCAAGCTTTATTTCTGACAGAGACAGCTGAAGAGTGACAGGAATGCGGAGAGAGAGAGACAGGGAATGACATGCGGTGAAGAGCCACAGGTCGGATTCAAACCCTGGGCTTCTGCAGCAAGGACTGAGCCTTCGCACATGGGCTGGTTGCTTTACCAACTAAGCTAAATGCCGCCCCTCCTAAGCTGATTTTTAAGACCTGAGGCAGAATCATAATTCTAGTCATCCAGTCTAAGCTGAATTTCCTGTATCCTGTAACACTGTCTTTTAAAAGTGAAATTGCACAATTGTAGACTATTTAGGCTTGAATCATAGTTCTGGAAAGATATGTGTAATATAGGGTTGAGCAAGTACTTTGCTGAAGCAAGTATTATATTGTATTTATAAGTATGATCAGAGTAAAATGTCTAAAATGTATTGGTTTGAGAATATATAAATGTAGCAACTTGAAAAAATCCTAGTAAACTACTATGTTACTGTTACTTCTGTAAATAGTATTTCTAATAAATACAGCAACTTCTGATCAACCCGTATAGGGCTTTATTTCAGCCCCACCCATTCTGAATACAGATATGGGTGCAGATGATTTAGTTGCTTGAACAAATACAGTTTTAGCTAATGGTGTACCCACTCATCCCTAGCGTAAAGGTCTCTGTGGATCCATGAAGGGAAGGGTCTTGGGCTAACCATAGGTTGCAAATGTGTGCACACACCAAATCTGCATGACTGCCAGCAGGGAACAGTGTGTCGATGCGGTCTTTTAATATATAGTGAGATAATATGCATCAGATCATTAAAGCAAAAAAAAAAAATTACACCTCTGCTTGATGATCAGTCCCAGTTTTTCCATTTTGCTATCCGCTTTGACGAGAGGACACCGCGACCACCATCTCGTCTTTCTTTGGCTTCGTTTCAGTCATCACACAGCTGCCAGTTCCTCCTGTTCATCATCGTGACTCTCCTTGATAGCCATTTGTTGCCATTATTTTGATCTATCCTTCAAAGACTAGGCTTTGTGCCATACATCCAGCTGGAATTCACTGAATATTGCAATTGTTGACCACAGTAAAACAGCGAGGTACACTAAATGGTGTGAGTGATATTGACCCATTTACCTACCAAATATTCAGGTACCATGTTTCAGGGTTGCCACTTTTATAATATGTGGAATGAAGTCACAAGTTAGCAAGTTTCTCATCGTAGAAAAGTCACTGCTCAGCAGTGACTGTCTTCTGGCCTTTGGTGCTGAGTGATCAAACAGCCATTCCCACCCATACACTCCTCTCCCATGTTCAACATATCCTGTCTGACTTACTTACTCTGCAGATTGTGTGCACTCTGCAGACACATAATCAGCCGAGGAGGATTTTTTCCAATAACCTTCTGGCTGTCTCCGAGTTTCTAACTGACCCTGAGGCCATTGGCCAGCCGTGCCTCGCTCTGCGCCTCCTGTGCCACTTGATCCACAGCCCGGCTCACCACCGGCACAGCTGCCAGCGTCACTCCACTCTCCCTCCCTCTGTCACTCCCTCCCACTCTTACTCGCTTGCTCACTGAGATGTACACTGATACATGCCAGCATACAGTCACAGGGCTCACGAAGATGGGACGGCAACAGAGTACTGTACGTGCTCCCTCCTGGTTTCTTAATTAGCCGCTTTAAGTGTATTTCTTATGACTGTTATGTGGATGATACCCAGCTATACTTTTACTTCAAGTTAAGCAACCTCAGTAAACTCTGCCCTGCAAGGCTGCATAACAGCTACTGTATCATGGGTGGGATGTCAGACAGCTTCCTCCATCCTCATAGAGGAGTGTTGTTCCTGAAAGTATCAGCGCAAATGTGAGCTACAAACTAGAAGTTCTCTTTGACCAACATATGAACTTCGAGAGTCACACAAAGTGTCCCAATCCTATTTTCGGACTAAGGAACATTGCCAACATCAAATTAATCATCAAAAATGACCTTCAAGATCATTCAAGTTTTCAAGTTTTTGTCTCCTCCTGTCTTGACTATTGTAATTCACTCTTCACCACCTTGAGTTGCCCTTCTGTGTCTTGGTGGCGACACATGTGTCTGGATGACACATTACACCAGTGTTGGCTAATCTACACTGGTTACCAGTTGAATGTAGAATCCATTGTAGGGCTACAATTATTTTTATCATAAAATTCCATCCCATAAATCACTACACACCGCCTGACCCCACTTTCTATTTCTGAATTACTGTGTCCCCTGACTTCAGTGAGGTCTACTGACCTGGTGGTCCTGAAATCTATAGGCTGAAAAACAAAGGTGACCATGCCTTTGTGGTTGTGGCTCTCATCTTATGGAACCCCTAATTCTAAGAAACACAGCTGCAAGAAGCTGCTAACGACTCCTGTTTCATAAGCACTTTGTCCTGTAATGTGTAATGCTTTTATATTTATATTGTTATTTCCTGTTTTAACTTATGCTTGCATTGTACAGCAACTTGTAACTCATAACTTGCAGAAATAAAGTTTACTTACTTAACCTGTATGTTAGCTTATAGATCATTAGTTTGGATACCACATCATGTGTCTTTGCTGTACTTTTTATCTACTGATACTGTTTCTGTAGGTGTTAAATCATCATACATGATCAATGACATGTTCACAGATTTGAATATACGGCATTACTCAAAATGAATCTGATATGGCAACTGATCAATTTGAGGCTATGTCAGGAAACAATGTATTTCTTGACAACATGTTGGTGTTCTAGTGTTCATCAGTTAGTTATGAATGTTTACCATCTGTTTACCTAATTCTTTCCTTTTTTGTTGTTGTTTTTGCTTTATCCTGGAGCAACGGCCCAGTTTCTCCACAATGATCATTAAAGTTTCATCTTATCTTCACACTTCTCTTTGAGCCAACGTGGTGTGCTCTGTTAAATATTCTCAAGAAATTAGGTAACATTCGTTTTGATGAAGTCTGTGAAAGAGACTGATCATTTAAAAATCAGACCACTGGCACCTCTGTGAATTGCCACCCTTCTTATAACCCCTCGAAGCAGCAACTGTAATCTTTCCAGTGTACACTAATAACATTTTTCTTGTGCGTTTATGTGCAGTGCACACTTTAGGAGTCAATGGCATTGTTCTAGATGGGGAAACAAATGGCTAAGGGGTTATTGATTGTGCACTAATGTGCTCTTTCTGCTCAGTCTCTGCTTTTTTTTGGGTCTCTGTGTCCAGTAATGATGCAGTGTAAAGTGCTTCAACACCTCAGCCACTGAAAAAATGGAGAGAAGGAGACGGTGGGGGCGTAGAAAAAGGACACGAGTCTGTCAGCAATTTGAATTCTCAAATCCTGTGTTCAGAGCCATGTTGCTATGAAACAAGGGCTGCTCTGTGATTAAACTGTCTTCTATTGTTTCTTAATTGTTGGGGTAATTTGCATGTGCTGTTTTTAAGTTCTCTTATATCTTGGTGGTGGGATTGGGTTTGTGTACATGCACAGGAGTAAATTGAAGCTGCTTGTGTTTACATCCACATGTAGCTGTTCATATAGCATCAGACGTATCTATACTGGTGCAGTAAACACGCAAATCAGTGCAGTCTGGTCAGACTGAAATTGGGTTTGAAGCATCTGTTGTTGCTACCGTCACTGCCTCGTGCACTTGTTACATTTTTAGCCTGCAGCAGATGTTTTCTGGCAGCTGATTTACTGCATAGCTACAACAGGTGAATGTCTACTGTAGTGTCAGATGAATGTCTACTGTTGACCACTTAGAGGTTAGTGGGTCAGCAGTCATCACTGCATAAAGTGTGTCTGTTTGTGTCAGTAATTTACTCATTTATCTTTCTTTTTTTTGTGAATAAATCTTTATTTGTGATTGTGAAACAAAATTACTTATACACATAATTCAAAAGTTTTTCATACACATACGGTACTTGCACTCCACTAAACCTCCCACGTCACTGGGGTCTCCCATGGACTGCTTGGCCATGATAAATTGAGTGAGGTGGAACGTATGGTGTGTCTTTATTTGCACTGCTTGCATGTGACCAAAATCTTTAAAGTGGAGGATTTTGCATTATTAATTTGGAGAGTAGACACCTCAGTTAGTACAATCTAATGAAAATTTGATAGCTGTAAGAACCCCATTAACAAATTACTTTAATTTTACTTTCATTTCATTTGACTCTAAGAGTTGCCATTAAGTCGTAGCAAAGTCAATTCAGACAAAACTTTGGAAATCTTGAAGTCCCACATGACTTGTCACATGTGACTGACCACTCACCCAGCAACCAAAATTTATGCTGAATTTCTTAATGTATAAAATCTCTTTAATGTATAAAAGGCGTTTTTGTATTACTCCCTCATTACATATCCAAGATTGCTCTGAATACAAAATCGCATCATATTGTAGTGGATCTCTCAAACATGCATAAGAAACTTTTTATTAAGTGGATCATCCTGAGAAAAAATAAATGTGCTAATTGTAATCAAACCTGTCAGTGGGGGCATGGTGAAAGACATGGGCAGGGTATTAGAGATGTACTCTGGTATGAATGGAGCTACAATAGAGGATTGTCCTTTATCCAATCAATAGGACTATTCATCATTAAACTCCTTTTTTAACGTCTTGGCTGAACCAAGAAAAACAACCCAGCAGCAGGCGTCTTTCAGGGAGAGTGTGACAGTCGGATGGATCTGTGCTGGAAGTCTGCACATCTGTATTGATTTACAGCATGATCTCCATTAATAAGTTATTTTGTCCTGACAGGTGATCATCAACAGCACCATCACACCCAACATGACGTTCACCAAGACATCGCAGAAGTTTGGCCAATGGGCGGACAGCAGGGCCAACACTGTGTTTGGACTAGGCTTCTCTTCAGAACAGCAACTGGCCAAGGTGATAGGAAACATTTCTGCAGCATCACATGACAACTTAGAGATGATTAATTTGTGTATTTGTCCTAAAGCTCGAGTGTGGCAGGATAAAAAATGTATTAATTTGACATCAGATGGAGAAATAAAGTGATACGAAAGATTTAAGGGTACATCTGATCTGTCAATCCTCACTGTCACGAGATAAATGGCTTTGTTTTTTTTTAAAAATAAACTGTGACAGGCCGGGTATTGCCACTAATCGTCAAAGCTCTTTCAATCTCTCTCATGTTTTCAGTTTGCCGAGAAGTTCCAGGAGGTAAAAGAAGCAGCCAAGCTAGCAAGGGACAAATCTCAAGAGAAGGTGGAGACGTTGAGTAATCACTCCCAGGTAAATTATATCTTTCTGCTGTCTAAAATTCTGATTCAAACAACACCTCTGCTGTCTTGACTGTCTCCTCTACAGTCACTGTCGGCCTCTACAGAGAGAAAACAAGCAGCACTGCGGAGGAAGTAATATAATGGAACATTTCAGTGTAGCTCACTTTCCCTCACAAACACCAAAGGGTGTTTTTCAAATATTTCTATAAAGCTTGTGTTAAATATTACATGTCAACACGACATAAATCATTCATCCAGCAGTGTGAATCATCATTAATGAAAGGTCAAGGTCATCTACTTACTATCTGGCAGGCGCTACAGCAGTTAAGACAATAAGGAAGCCAGTGAGAGTAATAAAAAAATAAAGGTTTCTAGTACACAAATGATCTCCAATTGATAATTCTCTAAGTGAGTAAGTAAACAGAATTGATTTGAGGTAGAACCAGCAGTCACTGCCCGGTCACCGGCTGCCAGGCCTGCTCTCTGCCTGCTTTGACTCCAGATGGCAGGAATCAGACTCACAAAGCTGCTGGGCCATATGACATGATGAATACTGGCAACGGTTTCTCCTCACCCCTCCGCTGTCATAGATGACATCGATGACGTGTCCGGGGTGTTTACAGTGTTTCTCCCAAAGTAGCCTGCGGCCCTGTCATCATAGTCAGAGCTTTACGGGACACATTTATTGATTTTAGGCCATCAAACTTTTAGAAAGCTGCAGGTGAGCTTTGATCAAATTAAAACCTCCCTCCGTTTCCTACCAGGAGTCTGGACGCGAGACGCCCTCAAACAACCAGGCGTCCAGCATTAATGGGACAGACGATGAGAAAATCTCCCATGTCGGCCCAGAGGCCGCTGTGCTGAAGAGCGAGAATGAACGTCTCAAGAGTGCAGTGGAGCAGAGGTGAGGTTTTATTTCATAGAAAGATTAAAGATTCTCTTCAATGACGTGAGGTGCAACTCATGATAAAATCACCTCTTTGTATTTAATCAGTAACAAGATCTATCAGCCTTCTTTTTGATAATTCTCATCCGACTCCAAATGTTGTCGTGCCATCTTTCTGACAGCTGATTTATTCTAAAACCCCAATAGTCCAAGAAATGTCCCATTTGTTCAACAGCCTGTCTTTCTGAAAACAAGCGTCAGTTGCTTTGAAAGACCTTTTGTTTCGTGAATAGACACCAATAAGTACATTAGTTACATCTGTTTTATTGGTGATACCAAACTGCAACCATTTCACAATGTTAACCACGTGTTCATCATTGTAACTGACTGTTGATACCATAACAACTTCATCCTTTACTGCACATCCAGAAACACAAAGATAATAAAGACAGAAACTCCAGGCAGAGTGTATTTTCAGAAAAACAAGCCTTTTATCCTAAAAACAAGTTTTTATGATAATGGGTTGTTGGGCCTCCAGTCTAACGGGAATGTGCGATAATGGGCAGTCCCCTCTGATACACATAACGTTAAAAAAACAAACAGTTTTGGAGTCTGTTTTCTCCTTCATTCGGAAATTATCTCATCATGAGCAAATTAAAATTCACAGAACTCAGTCTGCAGCTGGCGATGATGTGTAAACTGTGTAAACTCTCTCTGGAGCAAAAACAGAAAATGCACAGGTGTTGGGAGTCCGTTTATTTGAATGAACTACAGTGAACTAAACAGAGCTGATACTGTTTGTGGAGTCATGTATCAGTGCTGCACTGCGATTATAAGGACTCACTATATGGCTACAGACACTAATCACAATGCTCAGTCAAATATACTATCATAAAACCTGTTTATTTATCATAATTATTCAAGAATTGTTTACAGGTAAAAAGATATCTGTTGTGTAAACGCACAGTCTTTCTAAAGCATTTGGGCAATTTAATGTCACCCATGCGTATCCTTATTTATAATGAGTTAACTGAGTCTCACAACACAGCCAAACTCACTTGAAGGGGCATGATGTCACTAACTCCAAACACAGCAGTCTCTAATCACTTTCATACAGTTTTCTTCTTGTGCTCTAATTGTCTCCGCACCAAACTGTGCTCAAATGTTCCCCCTCTTCATTTTTATTGCTGCTGGGATGATATCATGTCCCCAGAGGGCCCAGAGATCATCTGATCTAATCTAAAGAGTGATGCTGTTGCTCCACGCCACCATTTGTTTATCTGGTCTTTATAATCCAGATGCTGAATGTATAAATCAGTAAATGCATAAAACACCAGATGTGGCTCCAAATTGGATTAAAATGACCCCAGGGCATCAGAGCCAACAAAAACTACAGCGAGAACATTTCAGAATTAGCACTATACAGCAAAACATCAGAGACATATTTGATGCATATATGATAAAAGGCCCTGAGATGAAGAAAATATAATTATCCTTAAGTATTACCAGGGAAGGTCTGCTAATTTGAACATCTGTGGTGGTGGTGTGGCTAACACTTTAATTTACAGGTTTAGTCCTTTCCATAGAAAGAAACTGAACTGATATAAAATCATTCTGAAGAAGATTCATAGACAGGACAAATTTAATTTGGTACTAATTATGTTAGAAATTGCTGCTGTACACTAGAGAATGTTCTAGTCATTAGACAGCAGGTAAAATATGCTTAGAGTATACAAAAGTATGGTTCCAGTGTTATATTATATTACATATTTACATCGTTTAATGACTTCTGAAATTATGTGTTTTCCTAATATCTCATTTGATTTCTTGCTATTTAATTGAATTACTTTTGTCATTATCTAACTTCCATGTAAGAATGATTTCTATTTTTACATTTCTTGTTATTATGTGCACATGAATTTAAGAATGATTTCTATTTTTACATTTCTTGTTATTATTTGCACATGAATTTAAGAATGATTCCTTGCATGAATTATTTTAATTCAGCTCACTTCCCTTCAAGGTCTAAACAAGATGAAGTGTTTCTGTCTGAGGTCAGAAGATGAAATCCACGCTGCATAAACATCATTAGATTTCTAAAGAATATTACCATGGGTTTGAATTAAAGTTGAATTAAAAGAAACTACTCTGAAGAACTAACCAAACCCAAGCAGCTGTCTCTGCCTTGTAATTGGTACCAAACTGGAGAGTTCCTTCAGAAATCACCAGCCTGTAAAATAAAACTTTATCATTGTTAGTTTGAAACGCTGATTCAAAACATTGTCGTGTAATGACAGGCATGTGTTTCGTAGCAGTGCGTCAAACTTACATCATGTATTATTAAACTTGTCCAGGTTGAGATTGTGTTCGGTGGAAGTGTGTCACTGTAGCGAAAAACAGCCGAGGACTGCAAAACGCTGCGGTGCAAGTCAGTCCACATTTGGTGGAGAACAGCATACTCGAACCAAGCCATGCATATGAAAGGGAACAGTGATGCATACTAAATAAACATCACAACCTCTCCGACCTTATTGATAAGACAGTAACACACATATGAAAAGATAACAAAGTGCACAGCGGTGTAAATCACAGTCACAGCTCTTGAGACTTTTCCCACTCATTTCTTTTTTATGGTCTAAATATCTCTTGACAGTGTGATGTACATCACAGCTAATTAAATAGTCATGACTGGAAGGATTCTGAAGCATTATGTGTCATGTCAGTGGGCACAAGCCTCGGCATTTCAGCACTAACCTGTCTAAATTTTTCTTCCCATTAATAACTCTCCCCTCTCCCTTCTCTCTCTCTCTTTCTGTCTTTCCTGTCTGGCAGCAACACCAACGCCAAGAAGTGGGAAACAGAGCTGCAGACTTTAAGAGAAAATAATGCCAGGCTGGTGGACGCACTGCAGGAGTCCTCGGCTAATGTTGAGAGCTGGAAGAAGCAACTCAGTGTCTGCAAGGAGGAGAGTGACACGCTCAGGGAAAAGGTAATACCGTCACGCACTCCTACAGGGAACTTAACAATGTACAAAAACCATCAATCCAGCTGGCAAGAAAGGTCAGCGGTTGAAATTCTGTTACCTCGTCTGTAAAAGAAGGAAAACGGCTCCACAAACCATCACAAAATGAACATATTCCGTTTTGTTAATCTGTTATGGCTTTTTCAGTTTCTCCACACTGAGTGAGCAAAGTACAGTACTTTTTTATTAGCTTCTGTGTTGCCTGCACCAGAGTCCACTATAAATAGAATCATTTTAGTTTCATAATCAATGTGGGCTCTCACTGCAGCTGGGCCGGTGTTGCAAAAATGTTTTATAACATGCCGCAAGTTTATTTGTAACTACTAGTGCCAGTTTTCAAGATGACACCACTTCTAATATTCCCACCGATACAAATTAACAGAACAGGTGTATGATGGGTAAACAAACCACAAACTTGTTGATGCTTCTCACACTAAAAAACATCTTCTGTCGTAGATTGCAGAACTAGAAGCTCAGTGTAAAGAAGCCGATCAGGAGAAGCAGAAGAACGCCCAACTGAGCGTACGAGTGCGGGAGCTGGAGACTGAGCTACACGACAAAGAGCAGGTGAGACGACTGCATTAACTTTAGTCTTGAAACAATGAGGCCACTGTTGAGAGCTGAGTCTCTAAAACAATCCTTTTTTTTTTTTTAACTTGAAGGTTTATGGTTCACTCAATGCCCTTCATCCTTTCTAACATCAAAGAAATCACAGTTTTCAGGCCAGCACTCCACCCCTTTACAGATCTACTTTCTCTTCCTCATTCCAACATTTCAGTGTGTCTCCTTACAGTACACCAGCCCTTCGCCTCTTGTTCTTTCACAGTACCACTCCTCTCCCTCAGGAGGTGATTATACCTCAGCAGGAAATGATAGGTTTCGTCTTGGATTTAGTATAGATCTGTTATTTTTTCACCTATGCAGCTAAAGCCAAGCATTTTATACTGCCCTTTGTTTTACAAATTAACAGTTTTTTGGTACTATTTAACTCCACTGTGAAAAATGGTCAGACAAAGGGAAGGTGGAAAATCCGTCCGTCTTTAATCAGAGCAGCAGGGAATTTTGGCACAGATACCATTCGCGCCTTATCTACTGCATCAATCATCCATAATCCAAACTAGCTGACTGTCAGCTCAGCGGAGCTCAATGGTGCTGTTATTCCTAATGAGGATGAACCCTGTGCGTCCACAAAGTCTTTTGACCTTTGCTTGTTGCTTGTTAAATGTTCTGTCTGCAGACAAATGATTAGCACTGACTACTGACAAGCTCTGACAGTCTCATTGGCCAGTAGAAATCTGTATATATTTCGGTTTCAGTGGCAGAAGGCAGTATTTCAGCATTTATTTCTGTTCACTTTGGCTTTTCAAGTGTGTCGTGGATACTTGGCCAAGTTCTTGAAGATCTTTTTTTTTAACAGTTTGATCGCCAAAAAAGTAAAGTGACCAACTGCTTTCTGTTGGTGTTTGGAGCAGTGTGTATACCTGGACACTGCAATAGTTAGGACACTGTTTAGTCTGTCCTGGAGTTTTAAATCTATGAAATTAAAAAAATCTGCAGTATGTCTTATTAACAGCTTTAAATATTAAACATCAGAAAATCACATTTGAGAACCTGGAACCATCAAACGTGTGGCATTTTTTTGCAATAATCAATAGTCTTCTGTCGATTGAATGATTGTGGAAGCTTTAGTTGGAAAAAATCATAACACAAAGATATTCAGTTAAAGACGAGCAGTACGTCCACACATTTCAGAAGCAGTAACAAGCAAATGTTTGATACTTTTGCTTGATAAATGACTTAAATGATTAATCATTCCTCAGTTTATTTTCTGGTGATTGTCGTTTAGTTTGACTTTAACGCTGATTATTACAGAGTTGCAAAGTAATGACATTTATCGCTGTGCTGTGTAAAGACATTTCAAATTCCCTGAGGTAAACAGTGTGTCTGGGATATTCGAGTTTAGCACCTGGCAGCCCGAGTATTAATAGAACATATAAATCTTTCCTTCGAGAGCGGTATATGTTACACAACAAAAGCGAGGAAGTAGTTCAAAGAGCTGGAGCTGTTTTTTTTAAAGGAGTATAAGAAAAGAAACACGTCCTTTGGGGGCTTCAGCATTTCCATAGTCCTGTGCATCAGCCATATTGCTCTGACCGCTGACCGAAGGGGCAGAAGAAGTCTCATTGTTTGCAGAGCTCTAACGGCCCACAGAGGCTCATTCACCGAGTGACTCACTCCCTTCCAGAAATGCGCACGCTTAACTCTTCCAATTAAAAAAACGTGCCTATGAATTATTAAGCATTCACCATGCTGTTGACCCCAGCTGCCGGCCAGCCATGAACTAACAGAACAAAGCTGCTGCAGGTGATGACGGAGACCCGGCCAATTATTACCTGATGTGGAAGTTCTCGAGGCGATAACAGATGATATGAAAGTGTATGAGGCGTTTGCTTCAGAGCTGCTACGGATGAAAAAATTCCGAATAATTATAGACGTCTAATTGAGAAGAAAACAAACATTCATGCTCATCTGTAATTATCTGCTTTGTGTCACTGCCACAGCATCCCAATTACCTGTGACATCTTCAGAACAAATTTAAATGCCCCCGGGGTCACGGCTGTTGGTACCGTCTGAAAAGTGTCTGCAGCACAGAAAAAAGCTGTCATCAGGCATCAATTTGTACTTCTCTTTACTTACTCTTTGATCAGATGATTAAAATAATAATTTTGTGTTTTATTTAGGCAAACATGAATCCACGTTTGCAGGAAGTCCTTGCTGCTGGTCAAGAAATAGTCCAGCACATGACCCTTCATAAAAATCGTTCTTACACTTTAGCTTTTGTACAGATTGAAGCTGACTAATTAACATATTATATCTTGTTTGTAGGTAGATTTTGTTACCTTTTTATTAGTGCTTAACTGTTTTCTGTTGTGTGTTTCATTTTGTTTTTGTCCCCAGGAGCTGGAGAACCTGAGGAAGCAGGCAGAGATAATCCCTCAGCTCATGGCAGAGTGTGAGAGCATCACCACAAAACTGCAGGTACGTTTAAAAGCCCCCACATTTTTCTCAGGGTTAGGGTACACAGCAGAGTATAAAAACAGCAGAGCTTGCACAGACCCCGAGCTTACACGCAAGGACACAATGTCTGGTACAGCGAGGTAACACACATGCTCTGAGGCGTAAGGAGCGCTTTCAGACGGAGGTAAAGAAGAAGAGTTCTTATTCACCATTCTGCCCGAGGGCTGGTGACACAACGTTCCTATCACGTGTCTCGCTAACGCACATTGTGGTTACTGTATCTATTAATAAAGGTCCATCCCCAGTACAGCAGTGTGGATTATTGCCTCCTTTTGAAAAGGTTTCCTCGTCCTCACCAGAGGAACAGAGATAATACATCTCTGTCACGGCTTATTAGTTTCCCAGCGTTGCAGATTTGATCGGTTTTGCTGACTGCAACATCAGCTGAAGTCGTTTGAGAGTTCTGCTGAGAGCTTCAATGACAAACTCTTTCCATAGGTGTGTTTGCGTGACGTTAAGTTGGGTGTGGGAATCTGCTGTTGCCAAAAACAATACAGATTAACGTCTGTCACACCCCCCCTTCTTTTGTACCAAAGAGCACCTGTTCTTCAAAACCAATCCCTCATTGAGTAACATCAGACTTCTGGTTTCTGCAAAACCAGAAGTGCCAGGCTTGGTGAATGACTGTACACCCCGTGAGTGCCAAGTCTGACATGAGCTGCATTGATAGTGACGCTCATCTCGCCCTGTTCAGACTGACTCAGAGCAGGATTTTTATCATCCAAGCTGTCATGCATGTGCTGCCTTTCATGCCAGGCAGGGAGGAGGATAAAACCAACAGTGGCATGCCTGAAGTTTTTGTGTTTCACAAAGCTCGACTGCCTGGTTTGTTTCTGCAACAACCAGCTGGATGAATGACAGTGACAACAGAACCGGCTGAAGCAGGAGTTTATCTAAGCAGCCATCCAAACTGAGGAGAAGCATAGACAATTGGATTTCTCGAATACCTCAGTCTATCCACAAGTCTCTAAATGAAAACTCAGCCGCCGTTAATTCAAGTCAAAAGTTCAAGACTAATGTGAAATAGCGGAAAATGACTTTCCTGCTGCAGATATTAACCTGCTTAAAAATGACTCCACTTCTGCTGTGTTTGTGGTCACTGCTCCCCTCTATTTAAAGACGACACCCCACGTGGAGGTCAGGTTTCAGGAGTCAGCTGGAGGATACAGTCATGTAGACGCAACACCCATTTAGAACTCCTATTTTAAACCCCTCCCTTCAATGGTATCCTCGGCATTAATGTGTCACTCGTGTCGCCTCCCAGTCTGAAAGACTTGCTTTCTACTCCCATTCTCCCACAAAGATGTATGTTTACTTTCTGTAATGATACTTTTCTGTCCTGATGATGTAAATAAGTTAATGTTGCTTTTTATCTATTTTTTCTGCTAGAACACACCTGTACTGCTACATCAAATGGCATCCGTCTTAAGAAATATCTTTTATTTGCCTCTATCCACCATTTGCTGTAATCTACCACTGTTCTCTTTTTCCCGCAGGCTGCAGAGATGAAGAACAGCGACCTGGAGGGGAGGATAGGGAGTCTCCAGGTGGACATAGACGACAGTCGACAAAAGCAGGGCAACATGAAGGGCGAGCTGAAGAAGTTCATGGATGTTCTGGATGGGAAGATAGACGAGCTGCATGAGTTCAGGCAGGGGCTCTCTAAGCTAGGTGCTGATAACTGAGAAAAGTGGCACTGAGTTGAAAAGGGTCAGAGGTCAGGTACTTCAGGGCAGAAACTATGTGGCACCTACTCCCCCAAAGGTGATGTCCACTCAGCTTTGGCTTCTAATAAACACTACCATGCGAGAAAGAGATTTTTTTTTTTTTTTTTTTTGGAGAGGGAGAGAGAGACTGGCAGGAGGAAGGCCAGCATGCTCCACCAAACGGCTCCATTGTATGCTGGCATTCTGAAACTAAATCAAGAGTCACACTTTGAGCTTACTCATCCGTTTCTGTGGGGGGGGGGCTTTTAAAAAGCTGGTGGTGGGTTCTTAGATTCTGTCCATCTGTCTTTTTTTTTTTTTTTCCTCAAGGCTGCAGTGCTTCTTCACAGGCAGTCCGAGTTTAGAGTAGAAGAGGGGACTTAAAAGGGCTAAATATCGAATAACACACAAAGACAATGCTGTTCACCATCACTCAAGTAATAATTGGTGTTTATCCTTGTGGCCCCCCTCCAGAGAATTAGACACGAAATCTTTCTACAGACTGTCCTTGCTGTTGCCTCCCGTCTATCTCAGGTGTGTTAGAAGACAGTTTGTACTCATTAGATTATATGCACATATATATATATGACAAATGGCCGTGACACAAAGTGCCTCCAGGTGAGTTTAAAATCCACCTGGCAAGGAGAACTGGCCAAGTGATGACCATCACCATAATAATAACTTCTTTCATTTTTTTGTTTTTTTTGTGAGAAACCCTGATGAAACATCCTCTCTAATAAGATAAGAAAAACACAAGCAGGTGAGCTCATCCCGAGGATGTGAATGTGGTGACAAACTAAAAAAAAAACAAAAAAACTCTGAGAAGGGACCACAGAAGGAATTCATCAACTCTCTTGTGGGTGTTTTTTTTGTGTGTGTTTGTTTTCCCAGTAAACACACGGTTGAATTATATTTTCATAAAGAAGGAAAACTTCCTCGTCTCAGGAGCTTTCCTTCACAAACATCCAGATGTAATAATAGGAACCCCATTTTGCCATGAGTATAGTGTAGTGTTCAAAGGATTTGTGTGTGTGTGTGTGCAATAGTATTGTTTTCCATTTGTAGAACGAAGACCTATGTCTCCGAGGCTGTTGATGTGCTTCCTATACGTTGGTTTTTGTTATGGTGGTGGTTATTTTTGGGTGAGGGGACTTGGTGCTGCTCGATGGGTGAATACTCCACTGAAAACGTTTAGACAGGCACGGGCCTTTTCACCACAACCCCTGTCAGATATTTGTTTTTTTGTTTTACATATTTATTTATTTTTGGTGCCTCTCTACAACTAGTGTTTCTAGAACAAACAAAGTAAATTATCCTTAACCTAATGTCTCTATAGATGTACAATAATATATAAAAATATACCAAATTGTTGGATTTGCAGGTTTTGTTTGCAGGATCTTGGAACGATACATTTGAAATCAAAGGCAGATGTTGTAGTGACATATTTACTATGATGTTATAATAAGTCTTTATTTTTTCATCACTGTTTTGATCTTATAAGATTGAGATTATCTATGAAGGGACTTTTTTTTTTTTTTGGCTTCTGTCTGTTTAGCCCTACTGAACCTGGATAACACAAACCTACGATCCTTCCTTTTGAACCAATGCCTCTTGTGCACTTTTGTGACTCCTGTTCAATATTGTACAAATAGAACTGACAATTGTTAAAATTTAGTTTAATTACAGCGCTGAGTTGTTGTTGTCTTCTTTTCAGTTCAAGGCATTTTTGGTAAGAGCTCAATGGAGAGGAGGAACGGAGGTCCCCACTTAGTCACAAATCAGTACTGTGGGTTGCGTGTTAAAAACTAACTACTGTTAAAGCTTACAAATATGCTGACACTGTGAAAGTCTCGAGGCGTTTTTGCTGGATGAGAAGCAAAGAGATGGAGGTGGAATGAACCTACAGTGCCAGAGCCGCATCCCATCGAGGCATCGAGTACAGAAGCTCCGCCACCGCACGTCTTTTTTCCCCTCTGATGTCGATTTACATAGCACTAAATATAGCTGTAATCCGAACAGAGACACACACACATAACCAAAGCAAAACAAGTGGGATTTAATCACAATCCATGACACGCATCAATTTCTCTGAGATCAAAACAAATAAAGCAAGAAAACACACGAGCTCGTTTGAGAGATGGGAAAAACTCCAGTACTGAGGAAATAACTGCAGGGATGGATCAGAGAGATGTTGCCTTGGCAACTCAATCCCACTTGCTCCTTTTGTGTAAATAATTGTGTGGATGATTGACAGTGAGAAGTATAGATCCATGTAACCTTCCAACAATTAGTTTTTTTAATTACACGAGAGTCTGTCTTTCTCAGCCAATGAGGCTCTTGGACGTTGATCTCCCCGATGGCCTTTTTTCATTTTCATGTTTCATGAAAATGAATCAACATGCAGAATAACACTTCAATTTAGTGCTGAAATTATTAGTTAATTGACCAATTCCAAAGCCAGTTAGTGGAAAATTAAGCATTATCGGACCACAGCAAACTTATTATCACCACTAATTGATTGTGTCGATTATATTTTGATTAATCACTTAATTGTTTATAGAATCGTGAGCCTAATGTGTATTGAAATGGCTTCTTTTGTCCAACAGTGCAGAATCCAAAGATATTTGATTTTTTTTAATGATAAAAACAGAGAAAAGCAGCAAATGAACACAGATGAGATGTTTGGCATTTCTGCTCAATAAAATGACTGTAACGAATGATTTTAATTATTCAATTGTTGATTAATTTTGAGTACATTTTCTGGTGCCAGTGTCTCTCCATTTCATATTGTAAACTGGGAGATCCTGATCAGCATTTTTCAGAAATTTGTAACATTTTATGGACAAATCTACGTTCGTAAACTAATGGTACGTACAACGAAATACAACATTTTAAAATAAAGTGAGATTGCAGGAATGTAATTGAAGTTCTGCAATTTCTGTAATATTTGGTTTCAATATCAGCCTGATACATTGTCACAAGAGAGTTCATTGCAGACATCTACATTCAGACCGACTACATGAAAGTACACATCAGCAGTTCCCCTTTTCCACTAAATGATCTCTGGTTCTTGAATCAGTTCTGTTCAGGATTCAACATCAGTCAACAGTAAAATCATCTTATTAGGAATAAACCTGCCTCCTGACTGAACTGTCTGCCTTGCGCTGCTGCATTTTAACGGTTGTACTTGGAGAGCCGAACGTTTTCTGAGGCGGTACAGGGTGTGAAAAGTTTGAGAAACGATGATGTAGATTCATGGATAATAAAAAATAATCACCAGCTTCAGTCAAATATCTTTTGGAGGGGTTGTCTTGACTCTTGTTTGTCTGTAGGGTCTGCAGCTTATCTTGCTTCTCGTCACTTTTAAGACTTTTTAGCCACACTAGCAGCATGACCACTTTGTTCCAACTATTGGATCAATCATCATGACATTTTGTACAGATGTTCATCACACAGGGACAAATCCTAAAGACTTTTCCTCTAGTGCCGGCTGCAGGTCAGACTTTTTTAATCGGTCCTGTATATGACCAAATATCTGCACTGACACTAGCTTCAACTTGCTTAACTATGATAGTAAACATCATTGTGAGCATGTTGATGTGTTAGAACATGTCATGTAAATTCACCTGGTAGAGTGTGCGCACCATGTACAGAGGTTAAAAAGAACATGTCATGTCTGGACACCTTTTATTGATTAAATTATCATTTAAATGAATAAAATAAGTGAAACTTTAATCAATAATTTAATAATAATTTAATTCTTCCTCACTCGTTGCCTTATCAGTTATCAATCACACTCAAATCGATTAGAGTCGCAGTGAATGCTCTCTTTTCCTCTCTCTGTGTCCCCCCCCCCCTCATCGCTGTCTCTTTAACTCTCTCAGGAAGGCTCATTGTGTGACTGATGAGTGGGCGAGTTGGTGAAACATCATTAAGAGACTATGCTGCTCTGTACATGTGTCTGAGAGGGAGAGAGAGGCAGGGAGGGGGCGATGGCACTGCAGGCCACTACCACTGAGACTTCCTGTTGCCATGGTAACAGGCTCCGGAATTTCATGTTGACGCTCGATCGGCGGGTTTCGTCTAAATAACCCGCCGTGTGTGTCTCTCCCCCCCCCCACCACCACCACCCCTAAGGTGCATGACCCATCTTCCGCTTGAATCACCTGGATGATATCGATAAATTACACACCGAAACGCCGAGCGGTGGATGGAGGGTGGCCGCTGCAGACGAGATGATGCTCAAGAGCAGCCGTAACTATCCTCTGCTAAGTACGCAGAGCTGAGCAAACCCAATAACAACTGGCTGGGGATGTCTGAGCTGTCACTGCAGGAGAGAGATGTGTGAGAGCGACGGCTGCCAGCATGGATATTACAATATGACTCATCATCATGTGGGCTACAGATCCGCCGAAGCACACTCACCGGGGTTCACCGGCACAGGCTGATAAGACACCTCTGATGTGACTCATTTGAAGAGCAGGAGTTTGCAGCTAACCGATGGGAGATCAGGGAGCACCACAGAGAAACTAAGCTCTCACAAACAATGCGAACAATTCATGTTTATGATCTAACGTGTCTCCTTTTATTCATAAAACACAGCAGTACAAGTGTGTTTAAACCTCAGCCATCATCAGCCCGTCTGTAACACACTGAGATATCTTTAAACTCTTCCGCAAACCGTTTGCGAACGCCGTTTGCCATACAGTGATGTTTTGTTTGTACATAATACATGACAGCCTTTTATTGGAGGTTCAGGTAAGTCGCTTTGTGTCACAGATTCAAAAGGCCATAAGTGCAGTCAGAAAGCTTCTCTGAGGATTCAACCATGATTATAGACAAAGCTGCGCACGGTAATGAGCAATGTTATAATTAAAAAAGGGAGTTGGTTATTAGAACAAATGAATCTCACATTTGTCACTTCATTCGTCATGGCATCATAGAGGAAGAAAGAACAGATCATGTATAAATTGCACCCGAATTAAAACACATTTGTGACACAAACAGAAAAAAAAACAGACAGTAAAAGTGCTTCAAACAGCCTGTAACACAAACAATGACGCAGACTTTAGACATGTAGGCTGTAAATAATTAACACTTCTTCAACTCAGGACATGACTCTTCCTTTGTTAAGTGACAAAAACTACAAAACACAGTTTGCTTTAGCCCTTGTCGGGGTAAAAAAAAAAAAGAATTACTGATTTAAATTTACATTCAAAATAAAACAAGTCAGCCGAGCTTACACTCAAAGTCGGAAGATTAGTTTGTGGTGTAGTGTAGTCATGTCAGCCTGCAGCACAAGTGTCCCCATTCAATCATTTACACGCATACTACAGTACTACTGCTCGGTTTTTCCTCTTACTGAGCACTGAGCGCAATGTCTGCTACACTCAGTTTGGGATTTCTGCAAACAAACCGCTCTGGAGCGTTGGGATCTGAGCAGTTTTGGATGTATCTCAGAGCTATTTTGTAAAGACAAAAAAAGATTTACTGTTCGACGACTTCATCGCACTGCAAGTGTTCATTTCAAGTCCCGTTCTTGTCGAATGGCTTTGCGGTGAAAATTTGGCAGCAACATAAACTGTAGCTCAGAAAAATGAAGAAGTTTAATGGAAGAGATCAGCTTCATCGGTATGTATGTATGTATGTATGTGTGTATGTATGGCGTGTTCTCAGCTGTCCCAGTCTGTGCTCTGTGTCTCGTCGTCTCCTCGCTCGTCTTCGTCAGAATCGGCCGACACCTTCTTCATCCTCATCATGGCAGCTTTGATGCTGCGCTCCAGCTCGTTGTCTCCACTGTTCGGGACTTCTGCGCGTGCGGGAACCACCTACAGCACGACGAGAGAAAACACGTTATTACATCCTGCTGATAAAAAATGTCTTTGATGGAATAATCAATACGCTTTTTTTTCATGTCATCTAAATGGATCACAGGTCAAAATATCTGCTGAAGTGGCAACCCCCATGTTCAAATGTCCAACTTCACAGCAGAAATGTTCACAGCCTGGTACAAAAGAGAGTTTTGGTCTCTATGATTAATTTCCCCACTCATGACAACTGTACTGAGTCAGAATTTTTCTGACTCACCTGTTCACTTCATTAATTATGCATAATGAAAAGCGTGGCCACTTTGATTGACAGGCGGGTGCAGTTACAGATGGCTTGTTTGAGCACAGGACTCGCCTCAGGATCCATCAATGATCCACATCTTTGCTGATTTTTAGATTAGATAGGAGGCGGAAGAAAAAATATGTAATATAATATATAATAAATAATATATAATCATCTGTCAAAAAATTCCATGATGAGACCAAAACATACAATGTGCTAAACTGTCTCTTAATACTAAATAATCCGACTTCTTAGCGTCTATGTGGCTCCAAGCCCGAAGTCTGCTGGTTCCAACAGAAGATGAGAGTCTTCAACACTAGTGGTCAGTACAGTTTACACAAATTTGGTGCATTAGTGATTGTTTACAGGAGCAGGATGTCGTATGAGGGACTGGCCCGAAATGAATGAATAAAAAGAAAATGAAAAATCAACTTGTCAGTGCTCTCAGGTGGACAAACTATGTAATGGTGACACTGTTTCTAAATGATCCAGTTTGGCATTTCTGCATTGTCATTTCTTGTTTTTTCGTCGGTGGATATAATACCCATGCAACAATCGGTGAATACACTTGTCCAGGCTTGTTCTCTATTCTTATAACATTTCACCTTCTTGAGGGTGACTCCCTGTCGGATGGCAGACATCAGATTGCTCCTCGGGTCCATTTTCGGGGACGCTGTGCTGGGAGAGGGGGCCTTTCGAAGCCGAATCTGTCCACGCTGCAATGAGGCCAACACTTCATCCATCGTTCCTTCATTAATACAACAATAAAAAGGAAGAAAGACACTTTTACAATGATGGAAGAATGCTTTGATGTCATTTTGCAGCTTTGGTTTGGAGACGCTTTTTCTTCTTTAATGACCTCCATTTCACAAAAGCTCCAGAAAAAATGAAGCCGTGTCAGACGTTACTGTCTCTGTGGAGCTGAGAGTGTGCATCAGCAGGACCACAACTGAGGTAAAATGCCTCCTCTGGCCTCATGGGGGAAGTTGGGAATTTAGGACAGAACACCATGTACAGACACACACAAAACACACACACACACACTTTCTCTGGAACAAACAAACATGACCTTCCCTGCAATTCACACATCGAACTCTCATCTGTATTGCAATTTTCCAATCAATGGAGATTAAATTCCAACATTCTGACGTCCGTTTATTACAGACACGTAAAAAAAAAAGATACTGCATGTGTTCCACTCTCACCGATATTTTGTTTGAGCGTGTTCTTTGCGGGGAAAGGAGGGTCCTCCTTTTCGCTGAGAGGCATTGGTGTGTCCTCAGGGGAAGGTGAAGCTTGGACAGGTGGTGGAGGCATGGCAGGGGGCAGTGGTGGGGGGAGGGGTGGAGGTGGTGGAGGAGGAGGAGGAGGAGGAGGTGCAGTGGGGCAGGTTATTGTTGTTCTCGGAGGTGGCGGTGCGGAGTAGATTTGGACAGGGATGTCTTTAGGCTGCTGCTTCTTGGGTGTTTTATTGCGTCTGGGTGCAGGTGGACGGATGGACGAGGGCCCTTCAGAGGCTGTAGCGGGGCCGAGGCTGATGATGGACAGCGGCTGGGAGGGACACTGAGCTTCTGAAAGAGACATCCTGGACTGAGGAGTCTTCAGGATGTACAGGCCCTGCCGCTTCTGAAAAAAGACGGCAGACGAGGGAGAGAGAGAGGAAAATGCGTTTAGAAATAAGGACATTATCTTATCTAATGTTCGGAGAGAGATGGCAGAGACACAAGACGACGCCCACACACACACACAAGTGAAAATAAATCCTCCTAATCTGCACGAGTTGGACAATCTTTTAAAACTCTAAAGAGGACAGAAGGAATCCATCTAATTGATTGGTGGTCTCACGACAGGGGCCGCTCTGTATCTGCTCTGCAGTAGCTGTTTATTTGTAAAATCATTTCTAGCTGAGGCTAGAATGGGAATGTTATTGGTTTTATGGGTAGTTAACTGGCAAACCAGTACTGGACAAATTGAAATTTTGTCACCATGAGGGGGGGGCAGTGAACGTCTGCAAAAAATTTCATGGCAACCCACCAATTATTTTGGAGATATTTTAGTTGAGACCAAAGCGGTGGATTCATTGGCCGAATGACAGACCGACATAGCCGTCCTTTGAAGCTCACCACTCATGGCCAACAGTTTTAGAAGGACAAATGATATATTAAACCTAACCACCAATCATGTGTAAATGTAGGTATGACTTTATTTATATATTTATAAAATAAGCATGGAGTATCTGATTACGGAAAACTGACCAGTAAGACTAAGGTTGTTGGTCGATTTTGTGAATTCAAAAGACTTCCGATATTACCGTGAGTTCATCCCTTCTTTTACTCTTCTTAGTTCAGTCAGTAAGAATTATTTTAATTGTATATTATTTTCTGTGGTGCAACACCTTTTTCCAATGATGAATAAATCTCCCGACACAGAAAACACTTTTGTTATAATCAGGCCAAATTAAAATGTATGAACAGCTGCTGCGACCAGCTCCTGGAGCTCTCGATCGTATCACGTGATTTTCCTTGGCAGCTGTTTTTTTTTTTTTTTGTGGGGTCGTGTATGGACATTCATTCTCAACTTTTAGGACGACGTTAATGAGAAACCGTCGAAGTGCTCAGAGAAATGAAAATCTGAACAACCGGGCACCTCAACCTCTGCTGGGAAAGATCATGTGACGTGATGGAAAGCGATGAGCTCTTTCCGAAAAATTCAAAGATTTTCTACAAACCGGAACTGATGAAGCCGAGGGTCAAAATAAACTTAAGTGCACTTAAGGTGATTTAGAGACATTGCAAAGCCTTTTCAGCTTCAGTCTCCACTGTTTACAACATGTGAGTTGGCAGAGAAGCAGATTTGAATGGAGCAGATGGAAACGTGGAGTCTGTTAACAACAACAAATGTTTTGTTCAACTGTAAAGTATCGTGCCACCAGAACATCTTTCTCACAAGTGTTTAACATCTCGAGTTGAGGGAGCAAAAAAAAAAGTTAGGGTTACGTTCCCGAACAAAAGTCTCTCTTTGTGTTTTATCTCGCTTTCCTCTCATCCAAAGCTCTACTCCGTGCCCCAGTGAAAACTTGCATAACTACAGCACTCGGTCATCAGAACTCATCCCCTCTGACGTGGTGACTGAGCGGGGTAATAACCGAATTTTAATTTCGAGGTGAACTACTGAATGAAGCAGGAGCGTCTGGAGTTTTATTAACAGACGAGAGGCTGCAGGGGGAGGTGAAGCGGAGACAATGAGAGCGCCTGACCTCTCTGAAGGATCGTAATCTGCTCAGAGTCTTCTCTCGCTCCGTGTCCACCCACTCTTTCCTCTTCTGCTCCTCCTCTTTCCTCTTCTCTCGTTTCTGCAGACGACAACAGAGGGAGACAGTGAGAGGTATTAGAGACACAGAGAGAGAGAGAGAGAGAGAGAGAGGGAGACAGAGAGACAGAGAGAGAGAGAGAGACACAGGAGCATCTCTGTGGGTTGTCCGGTTGCCATGGTGACGTACCAGGTGGATCTGATGATGCTGGTTGAAGAGTATGGAGCTCTGCTTAGCTGGCAGCTGCTTCTGCTCGTGGGCCTCCATGCACTGATCCTAAAAACACACACGCAAACATTAATTCATATTTGTATACTCAAAAAAAAAAAAAACACAATTCCAGTTTGACGCGCACACACACAGTCAGAAATGAGTCGGTGTTTTGGCCAAATCCGTCCTTCAAAAGTTCAGCAAATGCCAGGGAAAGTCAGAACGAGGGGCCAAATAACACCTCAGCTAATTACTGCATTCACTGCATTAAATATTGACGCATGTGATTATTGTTCTCTGTAGATAATTCGGTGGAGCCTCTAGCTAGAGGACTCGCTTTGTTCTGAGCAATGAAATGATTTTTAATCACACAAATGAGCATTCAGCCAGCAAAAGGAGCCAACTGCACCAACTGTGATTAAATTACTCTGCAAGCTAAAAATAAAACAATATGGTGAGAACTATTTAAAAAACTCGGCACTTGCGGACGTGAAGGGGATAGAGAGTGAGGAACAATCATTAATATTTCCAGGCTGCTATATACGCTCACCCACGAAAAAGGCGCAACAAGACACTAAAGATCATTTTTGAAGGGGCGGAGAACGTCTTCCGAAAATAAATTAACGCTGATGGTACTCGCCCACACCTTTTTGTTGCGGAGATAAGCTCGCCGGGCACAGATGTTGCCTCTCTTGGTCTCCAAGGTCTGTAGGCGTCTTTTGAGCTGACTGACAGCCGGAGAGTCGGCTTGGTGAATACCTGTGTGGACCATGCTCTGCAGCTCCTCCGGATCCTCGCAAACATCGTAGTACACCACCTCCTCCTTCAGTTCTAAAACACAAATACAGTTCAATCATTGAAGCTCCCTGTTACCGGAGCAAAAAAGGTAGAAATTCTTATCGCATGACAGATGACACTTTGAAAATGAACCACAGTGTCTCAAAGATGTAAGATATAAACTTTGTACACCCGCGTCAGACAAACAAGTGAAGGAGAGCAGGGGGTGTTTGAGGTCAACCATAGATGTTATGCAGGTTGAATCATCCATGCACTGATTATTTTCTGTTTTGGACATGATGTCAACAGGAAAACTACTTTTCTTTATCAGGTCACTACTGTAGATATAAGGGGTTAAGAGGAGCCTGATTAACGCAGGTCTCCATGAAAAAAAATATTCCCGGGCCACTCGGTTGGGTTTTTGCATGACAATGACCACAGTCTTGGAAAATATTGTTTTGCAGCAGAAGGAACTATGCCTACATGCATACACAAAACCAGGTGATCAGCATATTGTGTCAGCTATGAGTGAGAAAGAGTGTGACAACGAGAAAAATGGGCATTAGAAAAGTCCTCGCCCACTGATGAGCATTTTAATAACATTATAAGTTTGGTTATAAATTCAGCCGCCTCCTTTGTTTTGCAACATATTTTTCTCCGTCCTCCCACTTTCATTACTGAGCGACAACGGGTGGAGGCTTTTTAGCCGGAGAAATAAACTCGCAAGCAAGCCAACGTAAGAATATACGCAGCCAGAGACACCACAGACTCAGACAGGTAGACACACAGCATGTACAGACACAGCGCTTGGAAGCAAACATCGCATGTCTCAGGAGGAGCAATTAGGGAAATATTTACATGAACAAAATATCTCCCCGAAGTAAACTCAGCACACAAGACATGGAGTGACCAGAAAAACAGATTATAAGGTAATCCAATACAGCAGTCAGCAAGGCTGTTGATTCAGCTGTATGTTAAGTGAAGTATAGTGTTATATTCATATCATTATAGTTATATTTAAGGAGTGGCTAGTATTTCTGCTTAAATGGAGATATATTTTGCAACGTACAGCTTAAAAATCACAAAAAGTCAACAACACATGAAAGCATTTTTAAAAAGGGCCAGTTCACAAAATTAAAACTGAAAAACTATAAAGTGGAAAATAGACTAACTAATGTTTTTTTTTCAACCTTTGTGCCGTGAGCCAGAGATACAGCGTGAGGTGAAAGGAACAGGTAAATAATGAGAAATCGTCATCCTACATTGGTCCGCTCATTTGGTCCAACCAAAAGTCTGTGAAACACAGCTCATGGAAGCAATTAAGGAACTTTAAAACCCTTAGTGCCTGATTGCCAAATCTTGAATCTAACACTTTCCCGAGATATCATTATCTCTGATGTCCACGGTGAATAAACGGCCTTGAAACTGCTGTTCTTGTAACTAGAACTCGACTGAGAATTTTTAACGTTTCTTTAGTACCAAAGTAATCTAGTGATAGTTGTCTAGGTACACTGCAAATAGGAACTTCTAATAGCTGATACAACATACTTCTAATGGTGCCAAAATGTGAACAAATGCATGTGGGAGATGTTTTATACATCTTTAAATCAATGCGTGTTTTACAGGTGGGCTGTACAAGGACATCACTGTCATTTCATTTTTTCCACAGTGCTACCTGTCGCATATAATCTACCTTTAATCTGTCGTCGCACTGTGTCTATCTGAGCCATCAGCAGCTGCTCCTCGTTCTTCAGGATCTCGAACTTGCTGTCGTACAGTTCTAGTTGGGTTTCGTAGAACTGCATCTCCAGCTGATCCACTGTGTCCTGCTGCTGGACGTCCTCGGACACGGACCTCGAATCGGTCCTCTGGCTCTTGACTTTGCCGGACAGGTTGCCCAACTGTGCCACAACAACAACAAAAAAAAGACAAATATAAAGGGATCATACTTACAGCATACCGTATATTTTGACTGATTCAGCTGCTGCTTTCCTTTTATTTAGGTATGCAATTAACCTCAACTCACAGAGACTGAAAACTCTGAGCACGGATCTCTCACTGAGAGTTGGTGCGGCAGCTGCGAGCAAAAACTATTTTATTTTTAAAAAACTCATCTCGCTGTGTTCAAAGACACCTTGAATGAACTAAATGTAAGAGTCGGCTGTCAAACTGAAAGATAGTTACTCAAGTTTTAATCTCTGCACGTTGATTTTTCACACTGTGATGAAATGAGCTGAAACCGAGAGATACCTGCGAGGTAAGACAGCAATGTTAAGTATGCGTGATATGTAGCCTATGAGCTGACGCGCTGTACAGTATGTCCTTAAACACTTTTACACAACTGTGACACCAGAGCTGTAAGGAGTGAACTGATTTTATATGCAGCTCGTTCCGAAAACACGCACGTTAAATGGAAAAAGGCATCGTGCTGTGACATCTGCAGGCTGCCTCCAAAGAGCCACAGAGTTATGTTGCCACCAGTGAAAGATTTTGCGTAGGTGTAGCTTACTGATCTCATTATAAACACTCTTACTTACACACACACACACACATACACACACACAGCCGTCTCTGTAAAGGCTCATGTTGTTTTCACAGTGGTAGCTACCGGCAGCATCGTGATACCTGATTTTTTTTTATAGAGCGTAATCGGATGAATAATACAGCAACATGAAGGTGAAGGTGCTGAAGGTGTTCTCTTCCAAAAAGCTCAAATGCACAGCACGACACCCTACAGCAGCAAGTCACTGCAGCCTGGCCCCCCCCCCCCAAAAAAATAAAATATGCATATCGACGGGACGTTTTGACTATGTATAAACACACCTACTCGCTTATTCATGCATGCAGGTTTTTGGGAGTGTATCAAGGGAATTCTCTGCGTTTTAGAGAGGCTTTATAAATAGATCAAAGGGCTATAGCAGCCAGAGTTTCACATCAGACTGGAATACCAAGTGAAAGATAAAATAGAGCAAGGAGGCACCGTGTCACATCTCTACAGGCTTACAACCACTACAAAGGCAGCGTTGGCCTTTGACGCCGGAAAATGAATCTGAATGGCAACTAAAGCCTCGCAACCGTGTCAGAGTCTGTTACAGCGCTATGGAATGTGCTGACTAATTGCAGAGCCACTGGAAATGCTGTGGTTTATGTTAATCTTAAAAATGTGAGACACACACACACACACCCTTTGTCTGATGCCATTTTTCTTGCGGTTCAGGCACATCTCGGTAGCTCTCATGTGCTGCAGGGTTTCTTTGGCCAACAGGAAGCGTAGTTTCTCCAGTCTGGGAGCTGCAGACGCCCAGGCAGCCGCTCCAAAGCGACACTTATCCTCCTCCATCTGCTTTAACATACCTGAATATGAAATCAAGGGTCCGTTATGTCCACATCACACAAAGCACATGCATGTATTAATATGGGTACAAAAGACAAAAACTATATGCAATCAATTTGAGGTCAAAGAATGTCGCAGACATGTGTTTTCCTTTAAATAAATTGTGGAGTGAATGTATCCATATAAAAATGTTTCTGTAAGTCGTCTTCCCTCAAATCAAGGTGGCATCTACAAAATACCTGTGTGAAAGATGTTTTAAATGAAGACAGGAGAGCGATATCCTTGCTGACTGCCTGATTTTCCTCCGACCAACAACACTTTAAACTGCCTCATGCCACGGCGTGATTATGTTTTTCTCTCTATAATTACTTGAAGTGGTTGAAGCGGGCTCATGGCAGATTACAAGTGTCATAAATATGTTGTTTGTCTCACTCTACTATGTTTCATTTTCTGTGCTGCCGGGGAATGACACATTAAAAAGTCATTCATTAATTCATTCAGACACAAATAAGAGAAATAAACACAGCGATGCATACCAGCCAGAGCCTTTGAAGTCTGTGCAAAGTAGGTGACAGTGATGTCCTGAATCGAGGCGACTGCGTCCTCCGCTTTCATTCTCCACTCCTCCGCCTCCTTCTCCAAAGCTTCAATTCTCTTAGGACCCAAGTCTTCAAACTCCAAAGACTTCTGCAGAGGACCACGGCAAGCAAAACAGTGGACAGCTTTATTACGGACACCACATCCACCCTCAAAAATATCAGCAACAGCTGCTAAACATATGTCTTTATTTACCAGGATCTCCATCTTGTAGAGGCAGGCCAGCTCTCTCATGTCCCTGAAAGGCTGGAGCAGATACTGGAAGAAGGTGGTGGCCACGGTGACGAGGTCCTGGTAGGACTCATCTTCGTCCTCGTAGATGCTGAGGAGTGCAACCATTCGATCTGCACCGCCATGACTCTGCAGCAGCTGTAAATACGGAGGACGTAAAACACTGAGTCAACAGCATTACTGTTCATATCTCATATCGGATTTGGAAAAAACACAGAAATCTGTTTGTGCACACAACGTGATGGACAGACGATCAATGACTGAAATGCTGTTAGTTATACGGGGGAAATGGAAAAAAAACCTTTTTCTACGTGACGTGATGTGACGCACAAACTTTTCAGGGGGACAATATGACACGATATTAAATCTGGCGACCAGAAGATCTTTAATAATGCTGCATATTTATGGCATTTGTCTCTGGGCTTTAAAATCTCTCACCATGTTATCTTATTCACTTGTGTGAAAAGTAAACGCAGGGCTCTGTGTTTCAAATCACTTTATGTTAAAGGGCAGCAACAGATCAGCGCTGGTGGTGTTGCAACAGAGTCAAAGTCACAGTTTTGCTGTGTCACTGTAGGCCTGGAAGACTTGTAAACACTGTGTGGTGCTAATCCTGCAGGATGACACTGAAATAAACATTTAAGCACTTTCTAGGCTCCTCGTGTGAGGGTTAGTCGTGGTGAACACAGGTATAAATACTGAAAGACTCATCTGATCCCCCTTCTCACCTGTCTCAGGTGACCTTTGGCCCTTGACATCTCCTCCTGCATGGTCTTCCTCTTGAACTCCTGCAGGTTTTCAAAGTACTCCTCGACGTCCCGCTCATCCTGCGTGAACAGCGTGTCCAGGACGATCTTTCTCCCGCAGATGTCGATGGCCGTGCTGAAATATTTCTCCAGTTTCCTGCACGGCGTGTCGAAGTCCCTCTCATCGTCGTCTTCCTGTCCCGATCTGCGATTCAGGAAGAGCAAGTCCCAAATGTTGCCGTCTTCAAACTCGGATAAATCCGGGAAACACGCCACCAGGATGTCCGCCACGCATGTGAACTGCTGGTGGATGTGTTTCAGGTCGTTAACGGAGAAAAGTCCAGCCCAGCTCATCTGCGGGTCGCCGCTAACGGCCACCGCAGCTTTGCGTGTCTGCCGCTGTAACGTCCGGTTGTGGCAGGTGACAGCGAACTTACACTCGATGACGTTCCACTGGACGATGAAACCCAGCTTGAACGACTCGGTCTCTTCAAATATGTTGCTCTTCACCGCCACCCATCCGTCCAGACTGTCCAGCCGCTCACACTCGACGTTATTCATCTTTTAAACACGCTGATGTTTCTCCTCGGCCTCCGACGAGCTGGCTCTGTTTACAACGTACGCCATTTGCGTGACGTAGCGGCGCCTTCACGGACCTCCAGAAACGTTCGGACGTTTAACCGAAACTTAACGGTTTTCCGTTAAAGTCATAAAAGACGTTTAATTTAATTATAATAAATGATGACACGCGTGATTAAAGCGTCAACCCCGTAGTTGTGTGCAAATTATCTAGAGTAAAATATCAAATATAACAGCACTTGTGCCAGTCAAGTCAACTTTATTGTCAATGCAATGTTTTTTTCTATTTTATTTCATTTATACCTTATTATTTGTATCATGGTCACTTACTTTTGTAATATTATTTATATTATGGTCACTACTCTTGCAATAATATTTATTATTTGTATCATGGTCACTTACTTTTCTAATATTATTTATATTATGGTCACTACTCTTGCAATAATATTTATTATTTGTATCATGGTCACTTACTTTTGTAATATTATTTATATTATGGTCACTACTCTTGCAATAATATTTATTATTTGTATCATGGTCACTTACTTTTGTAATATTATTTATATTATGGTCACTACTCTTGCAATAATATTTATTATTTGTATCATGGTCACTTACTTTTGTAATATTATTTATATTATGGTCACTACTCTTGCAATAATATTTATTATTTGTATCATGGTCACTTACTTTTGTAATATTATTTATATTATGGTCACTACTCTTGCAATAATATTTATTATTTGTATCATGGTCACTTTCTTTGCAATATTTCTTACACTATGGTCACTTTACATTACAATACTCTTTTTATATATCATGCCACTTTTATCCTCAGTACTTGTCTGTTTTGAAGGTTGATTGTTTTTTGTGTTTATTGTGTAGGTTATAGATATGTCTGTCTGTTTATTGTGTTTTTTTTTGCCTTTTCTACTTTTTTCTAACTCTGTAGTGTATGCTACACTTTCCTCTGCTGCATTTCCCCGTGGTGGGATGAATAAGGTATATTTAATCTAATCTAATCTAATCTAATGCTGCTATATGTACAGGACATACAGAGTATTTAAATTTCGTTTCCCTCTTATCCCAAACAGCATAAACATGAAATATAAAATATAAGTAAAAGAGATTAATTCTAAAAATATATACAAGCTAAAAGACATCAATGTGGCACAGTGTAAACGGAGTTATTAGTATAAATATAAGTATGGTAATATGGACAGGACAGACAAGAGGCTGTCCTACTATTGATGTAAGGCAATTTCTGCCTAATGATCTAGTATTTTCCCCCGTTAAAGTAAAGCCATGATAAAGTGTTTGTCTATGATTTCAATCGCAGAGGTACAGAGAGGGCAGACAATACAATGCAGATAAGCGTTTAAATGTCTGAGTCTAGGAGTTTACGAGGAGCCGTGAAGGCACCATGATGTCCCTGGTTTTGTTTTCAACTTTGACCTTTGGATCACATGTTCGGGGATTTCCACCCTGTTTCCACCTCCAAACATTAAAGTAATGATGTAGAATAATGCTGAGTCTGAAAGTGGCACTAATTATACAGTTTCTAAACCAAACTCTGGCCTCTGATGTGTCCAAATTGTACGTTTTATTCAACAAATGATGAACTTCCCACATGGATGTTTGGCATGCCCATAAGCAATCTGAGCCCCATCTATTTCTGTCACAGTTTCTGGGTGAGGTTTGGACTGCTTTATAGGGTTGGCTCGTCGGGAGACCACTGTTGGCCTGAAATGGTTGCCTAGAACAGACTGAATTTTACTGAATTATCCAGGTAAATGTGTCATCAGCTTCTCCTTTACAATTAAGAACTGAATTAACAGATTGTTCTTTCTTTGTTCAAGTATGAAGTGCAGTTTTGAGAACTCATTCTGTTGCTTTTTCTGCTCAGTTGATTTTTAGAATATTGTTTGTTGTTGTTTTATAAGGGCTGAATTAAATTGATATCAGAAATGTGAATCATAAATGTATTATCAACCTCTGTCCTCCTCACAGTCTTTCTTCTCATGGACCTGTATGATATCAGAGGAGGCACACTGGATGTGATTAGAGAGGAATCTGAGCACCAGGAGTTAAGCAGAGAGTCCACCACCATGGAGCCCTACAGTGTGGTGGCAGACAGAGGAGGGAGGGCGACCCGGGACGTTTCCACCTTCCAGAGGTTCTCCATTGACACCAACGAGTCCCTTCGCTTTGATCCCTGCGAGGACAGCTCTCCATCTCCCACTGGGGCAGAAGATGGAAATGATGATGTGTTTCAGCAGGAAGAAACCGAGGTGGGGATACTAACATAGCTTTGGTCGATAATGTATGAGTGAAACATTTGCTATTATCTTATTTTATTTGATCTGTGAGTGAACATGGCAGCATAAATGCAGAACCAGCAAAAAAAAAAAAAAAAAAGCCAGTCTCCATTTAACTTCAGAACTCTCAAATTTATCCATGTATTTCCCTAACAAATTGCCATGACTTTACACTTGAGGACTGGTATTTATCATTTCAAATTTCTTTGTAATTCCCAGAAGATGGAGCTGTCCACATGAAAGCTTTCTTACCAAGCCACAGACATGAACATGTCCTGACAACACAGGCTGAAAAATAGTTCATGCTACTGGTTTGAATTAAAAAGAGAACAGGGTAGACATATGACTTTCAATTGTTTTCAGAGTGAGATCGTCACAATCAGGAATCGGTTGCAAGGGAAGGTTGCAGAGATGGAGAGCTTTGCAGGTCATCTGGAGGAAATCTTTCTCACTGTGGAGGTAAATGTCATATTCGAAAGAGTTTTCGTTTAGTGAAACAGATCGTTGGAACGTGTTTTGACATTGATTTATTATTTTACAGCTGTGTGAGCATTTGGGAATACTTCTTTTTTTTATTATTATTATTTTGTTTTATTTGAGACAGAAATGAAGTTCAAGATGTCAGATTTCAGTTTTGTAACTGGAAAGTCTGCGTGTGTGTGTCCCAGAGGGCCCAAACTTGAGAATCAAACACATCCATTTTATTCATTGCCTCACTTCATCATTTTTTTTTTCTTTCCATATTTTGTTTAATGCATGACAAATGTGAAAATCTCTAACTGCCCCTCTATGATCGTATACATGTATGCACAGGAGAATTTTGGCCGTCAGGAGCATCACTTGGAGCAGCACTACAACGACGTGCTGCAGACGCTGTCTCAGCGATATGACGAGAGGTCGGCTGGACTCGAGGAGGAGAAGAAGGGCAAGCTGGAGGCCCTGTACAGTCAGCTGCTGGCTTGCGGTCGGGCGATGGATGCCTCTAAGGAGCTCATTGAGACGGCCCAGGGGATCTACCGCAGCCAAGACAAGAGGCTGTTCCTGAAGGTGTTCTAACTTGTGATTTCTTTAGCCATCATTCAAATGTGCAAATTACAGTTGCGTACATGATGGTAAGTCGAAGAAATGACTGTGATTGTGGATGAAAAATATTGATTAGCAATTGCTTTCTTCGTTGACAGACAGTTACGCCCACCATTAAAAGGTAATTATGGGTATGCCACCTGGTGTGACACTTTCCTTGCAGTGACTGCAGTGTGATTTCAAACAACTAACCATTAATGGCACTGAGTTATGTTGCGTTTCCAGATGGTTTTGCCTGTAGTTTCAGCCTAATGTTATTTAACTAGATCAGTGGTGGTAGTACTCAAATCCTTTACTAAGTAAAACTACTAATACTACATGGCAAGTTCAAGTCCTGCATTTAAAATCTTACTTATACATGTAAATATTAGCAGCAACATTTACCCTATCAGTGTTTTAATATTATACATGATTTATGATTGATATTACTCCTGCTTTAATGTGTATGTTGCATTTACTGTTGCAGTTGTTTAAGGTTGAGCTCATTTTAACCACTTTATTTACAGTCGGATAGTTTAATCAGGTGGTATGGTGGTGCACGGTCAACCTCACAGCAAGAAGGTTCCTGGTTCAAACCTCAGCTGGGGCCTTTCTGTGTTTTTGAACATTCTCCCCATGTCTGCGTGGGTTGTTAAACAAATGTAGTGGATTAAAAAGTGGAATATTTTCAACTGAAATGTTGTTGTTGTTCAATGAAGTAGACGTATAAAGTTGCAGAAAATTGGCGTAGTTAGATTCCACCACTGAAGTTGACATGGTTTGAGCATGAAAGTAAATTCTTGGCTTTAGTTTGTAAAATAAAAATAAAAATCTGAGCTTCTTAGCCTTTCTTTTTCTACTCCACTAGGATTGAGGAGTTCGCCAAAGAGGATATTGACCTCACGTTGGCTACAAGTCTTGAGTTTAACACGCCGCTTGCTGACCTGTCAGATGTCAAAACCATGATGGACTCCATCAACGTTGTTCCAGGTCTGATTCACAAACCATCATCTCAGTTTGTAGTACATAGATGAAGGTTATTCTGGTGGCATGGTTGCCCAGTGAACTCATTTACTAGCTTTAAGTGTTTTACACAGGGTGACAGACTGTGGCACTCGGCACTGTCAACACCCATTTGATGCTTTAAAGACTGTTCAACAAAGAGAGACACACGTTTTATTGATGCTAACAACAGAGAGCGACTATGACGAGTAGACTCCATCGATTCAAAGCATCTTCGTTAAGCATATGAAGATAGGAGATATGACAGGATCCCGTAGTCTAGACTCTGGTGATGGCGGATGATGGAAACTATCAGTTGAATCTCGCTGAGCATCCTGAAGGAAACAGAATTACAGGATTATATCGATATTTAAAGCATTTAAACAGCATCTAAGGACCAATTTAAACCTGAGGAAGACAGGATAAGATCACCACTCGGATATTTTGACAGCACGGCAAAGTGGAAGTGACACAGAAGATTAGAGCCAGAAGAAACGGCAGAAATTCACCCAGAGAGGAATAAAGAGCTTATATAAAGAGGCAAAGAGCTTATATCAGTGTATCATGCACCTTCATATTTCAATCTCTCATCAACTGTCCTATTTGTGTAAATGTTTAGGATATCATGAATGGTAAATACAGTTTTAAAGTCACTGTTTTATGGATAATAATTCATAAATGCTTGGTTATCTTCTGATGGTATAACCTGACAACAAAACCGTGTTAATAATGTTTCTCCAACATAAAAAAAAACAGCTCCATCTGCTCCAGTAATCAACCCCCAGATGCCCAACTCTGCCACGCAGACGTCCCTGCGCGTGTGCTGGAGCTTGTTCTCCGACGACACGGTGGAGTACTACGAGCTTTACTACAGACCAGTGCTGGAGGACACACCAGCAGACACCTGCGCACCACATGGTATTAACACACTGACATCGCATGCTAACCCCATCTACTGTTGAAATACTTTGCTATTGATGTGGGAGTCTTTCTGATTTCTCTAAAGGATACTGGTAACATGTTTTGTTCAGTACAGCCACATATAAAATCTGTTCTCCATTTTCAGTCAGCAACATTAAAGTGAAGGAGACCCACTGCACCGTGACAGATCTGATGCCCAATGCTCAGTATGAGCTGTGGGTGACTGCTACCAACACCACAGGCATCAGCCCGGCGAGCGAGAAGGCCCTATACATGACAGGTAATACAGGTCTCACTCCTACAGCTACGTCAGAAGTCATTAAACTTGTGACAGTTGAAATAATTGTTTTATTGTCTCAGGATGTCCCCCCAAATCACTTTCAGATGTGTGTTTTTTTTTTCTCTGTTTTGTTGTCACTCCAGCCTCACATGATTGATGTTAGAGAAAATAAGGTCTAAATCATCGATTTCTCTCTCGCTTAGTGCCGTCGCCTCCAGTGATCAAGCAGCGGGAGTGTACTAGCTGTCCAGAGGCTGCTCTGATCCGCTGGGAGTCAGGAAACACCAACCCTGTAGACTCTTACACCGTGGAGCTCAGTGAGATGGGCACTGATGGCACACAGAGCGGCGTTACCGAGTAAGAACCGTGTTATAAACACACACCCACAGGCAGGGTTCAACATAAAAACAAATGCAATTTGTCATGTTTGTTTTGAAGTGTTCACACGCAAAGATGAAGTTAAAATAGCACAGTTAAAGCGGGAATGCTCCACTGGATATTCAGAGCTTCAAAGATGCAGTACCCCATGATATTTGTCTTCCCTGGCCTGTCCTTTAATAAGGCTTTTGCTTCAATACATCCATAAACAAGCCTGTGTTAGTGCTTGCCTGTGATGTTTGAGGTCCCATGGTTATAGAGCTGCTGAATCAAGACACACTCTGTCCTAGAAAATCTATTCTTAGCTTCAGCTCCTGCAGCACTGTTAGCCTCAGCTAAAATGCCTGTCCTCACATTTGGGGTCATTTTCATTTTTTTTTCATCCGGTCACTTCAGAGAACAGTCAAACCATTTATTTGACTAGTTTGTGTGTGTGCATAGAGGAGCTTGAATTGTATTAACTGAAATAGGTCCATGTCCAAATATGACAAATTTCTTACTTCACCACCCCATTTATCCGCCTAGTGTTTCATAGTGTGTGAGACAAGATGTTATTTTAAGGCTTTACACTCCGGTAGGGGTATGGAAATAAAAGCTGATGCAAAAGGTTGTCATTGTTGTGCGTTTCAACAAAAAGGAAGTGATATCAGCCCTCTCTCGCACTGGTTAATCCCCTAGGTCTATAGTAGCCGTGCCCACCTGTCAGTGTCTGATCCAGCTGCAGACAGGACGGCGTTACCTCATCTCTGTGAGAGCAGTCAACATTGGCGGGCCCAGCGACAGCAGTGAAGTTATTACTGTCTCCACAACAGGTGAGAAGCATCACGGAGGGGCCTGTTCATCGTACTTTTGGAAGATCAGTTGACTAAACGTAGAAATATACATCTACTTTTTTTGTAATTTGACTTTAACTCTTAACCAGACCTACATTTTTAATGTCAGCTTTCCCCTTTTTCTCCTATCAATGAATAGCTGGTTTTTAATTTTCATTGTATTGCCTGTTTCTGTGGCATTAAATGTTTACTTTTAGATCTTAACCTGTGTGGGTCTGTAAAGCACTTTGTAAACTCTGTGCTATATAAATACTATTATTATTATATATGAGACAAAATCTTATATCTACTAATCATCACTAATCATATTGAGTAAATACTAACTATAGTTGTTAAATAATTGTAGTGAGGTAGAAGTATAAAGTAGCATCAGAGTGCCTCAACATTGTATTTAAGTTACTTTCCATTCTAACAACATTAACAACATGTTCTTACCTGTGCAGGTACACTCTTCTATCTCCTGGAGGACAGTGCCCATCCTTGTCTGTCCATCTCTGAAGATGGCTTCACCATATTTTACGGAGATGAAGAGCTGCCAATTAGTGCTATGGCCTTAGATGACACCTTCACCAGGTATACAGTATGTTGTGCGACAGATGATGAGAACATTTAAGATAACCGTTTATGAGTGGAGATAAAATAAGAGAGTGTGTGTCTGTACAGATGTGTAGCTGTACTGGGAGATCTGATTCCAGTGCGTGGCCGGCATTACTGGGAAGTCGAGGTGGATGATGGGACAGAATATAGGATCGGAGTTGCATACGAGGACACGGAGAGGAACTCATACCTCGGCGCAAACAATACCTCCTGGTGTATGAGACACATTCTCACTCCATCCAGGTAACTGCTGCACACCACTTTTGTTAAAATAGCAATCATTTCTGTGGATATCATCAACCCGAGTGTTTCTGTTTGTCAGCTGGTCATATGCTCTCCATCTGTGGTTGATGTTGACAGGCAGGATTAACTCCTTCTGTTTTTGGTGTTTTACAATAATCTGAAACTAGTTTCTAGCACATTTTCACTGCACAATTTTAATGTCCAAAAGAAGTCACATTAACCATGTTATTGTGATATCCATTGTTATTATTTTTTTTAAATAATTGTATTGCATGTTTGGTCTCTTATTTTGGCAAATAAATTACAGGACAATCATTACCACACAGTGAGAATGGAAAAAAAACAATGTAATATTAATGCAACCATATTAATTTATAACAAATAAATGTTTAAATATCATGCTTATCAATATTGTTATACCACAACACCCCTACACCATACGTAATGCCACAGGACAACATTCTGTACATTTCGTTGTTGGCAAACATGGACTTAATGGTTACTTCCATATTGATTGGTGGGTTACCAGTTATTTTTCTACATAGTTTTTTTTAATAGGGTCAGAAGAAAAAAACTTGAGGAATATTATTTTACATAAACAGCAGTGGGGTCTGTGTGACCTTAAACAATGAGGACGTAGGTAGGCAGTTTCAACAAAACACGGGTTAAAGTAGCCTGGGTTTGCCGCTTCATTACTTTTTTAAAAAAATGCTTGTTATTCCCATTTGTTTTGCAAGCTGGGAATCAGAAACTGGCGTTCATATTCACGAGACTAAACAAACCAAGTTGATCTTTCAGCCAATCTGATACACTTAGCCCCCTGACTCTGAGGGACTCTACTACTGCAGTTCATGGAAACTGGGCCATGTACATATTTTTAGCTTCCAGAAATTTTTCCTTTCCTAAGAAAAAAAAAAAAAAAAAAACTGTGCATCCGCTCTATGTAAAACTAAGCCTATTGAAGGTAGACAAGCCCCCACAGTTGAATATCTGTTACTTTATAAGTGTTGCTATGGCAACTCTTCTTGGAACAAAGCAGGACAGTTGAATCGTTACATTTAGCGAATCAGAGCAGCATAATCATACAAACCCCGAATGTGGTTTTCATTGTGAGGCATCATCTCGGCGATCCGGCCTACACACAAATTAACAATTACATTTCTCGTTTTCGTCAATCCACAGTCGTGTGAAATCCTGTTGGCTTATGATTCAGCATTTGCTTTGATAGTGGCTGACAAAACCAGTTATCCCTGACAGGGTGAAAGCTTTTTATTTAGAACTTCTTGGCATCCACAATCATGTTTTCTCCTTCTTCTTTTAGGCATAAATATGAGTTTCTGCACAACAGCTGGAGTCCTGACCTGAGAATTACAGTGAACCCGGTGCGGATAGGAGTGGCACTGGACTACGACAGGGGGACTCTGTCCTTCTTTAACGTGGATCTGGAGCAACACCTACATACCTTCAACGGTCACTTCCGAAATTATGTCCAGCCTTGTTTTGGTATGGACAATCCAGGTGCTCTTACTGTACATAACGGCATAGAGGCTCCTGAGTATGCATTCATCTGACACCAGCTTGACATAACTTTGATTTTAATACTTACCAAAGTTCTGGGTGATCAAACATATCAAAAACGTGTGGCATCTGATGACGATAAGTGTTTTTCAGTCGTTTTTATTATAGTATTCCATGGGAACAGGCATACACCATTTTCCAAGATAAGAAAAAGTTTCACTGAATTTTACAATATGTATTTATACCATCAGCAACTGCAGCAGACCAAGTGTTTAAATTAAGAGGAAATATGGGGCTTGTTTTTAACAAAAGATGCTTTGAAAAATGAAATAAAAATGTTTTAAGAAAATCCACTTGGAGTTATTATACAATTGTATTCACATCCTAAAAAAGGAAAAAAAATCCACCCTGAATATTTCCACACTGTTAAGAGGCCGTTTTGTTTTATAGTGGAGTTCATATAGAAATTGTTTCTGCCATCTAAGGCATTTGCAAGTGCATGGTTCAGAGTCGGGCCATTAGAATAAGAAAGAAAATAAAAGGTTTCTATCAAGACGGCAATAAACAAGGGAGAAAACACTGTTACTGATACTAAAATCTCTAATGATTTGTAGCCACAAGATCTGATCCACTTTAAGTTAGTTGGCAGGTTGTCTATATTTACATAAGTTTTATAGGTGAGCATAAATTCAAATATGGCCACCTTTGACAGTTCACACCCGTCGTGTGAGGGGTTGTAGAAATATGTTCTGGGACAACTGAAACACAAGTACACAAAGCAAAAGGACATAAAAATAAAAACCCTCCTGCCAGGAAAGCATCAGTAAGTGGTGAATGAAAAACTATACCACTGTTTTTGCACCTTCAGCCTGATTAACCAGCTTTAAAATCGATGCAGACACTCCTCTCATTCACCCTCTATGTCTTAAATTATTATTAAAATTCCTTGTGTTACCATTTTACAATGTAAAATATGAGCCAGGCTCAGATTTAGAAGCTGGGTACACGAAATAAACAAAGCTTTCAGAGACATTTCAGGCTGAGGAGGGTTTGACTGGTCTGACTGTCCGATTGGCAGCCACAGCGTGCTGGATCAAGCACAACTTCTTCACAGGAGGTTGCTGCGTTCTTTGGTGGACACCCATGCTGCCTACACCGCGGCATAATAAACGAATAAATGGAAAAACCTGCATTTTCACCACAGTGCCGTATCCTGTCTGAATGTACCCTAAATAAAGCTGGGCACTTGTCCACAAAGCAGTACAAGAACTTGGTGTGTAAAGTGCTGACGGAGATGAATGGAAAACTATGTCTGCTTGAATGTAAGAGGAAAAATGTCAAAAGGATTTTATTCAGAAAACGTTCAGCTCCTTTCTTTGTAGCGAAACGCTGGTATTGTTCTAGAACAGTGTGTTGATAATGCAAGGTGGATTTTTCCTTTTATGGGGTTTGAGAACTGTATCGATATACTGGATGTAGACTTTGGGGTCTGTGGGTATCCTGGGCAGTGGGAACGGGGCAGGGCAGGGGTTATGAGTTATCGGTCTTACTGCTGTGTGTCCTTTCCTCCTCTTCGTCAGAGGAGTCTCCTCCATAGGGCACTAGCCCTGATGAGTCTTCGTCCACTTTAGACTTCTTCTCGCACACCTCCTCCTGAACACCTGTAAGGGGACAGTAAAAATGGAGAGACAGAGAAAAGTAGAAAGAAGGTCGGAGACATGCGAGAGAGGGAGAGGGTGGGGAGATAAAGAGAGAGAACAAAACAAAAAGGAAACCCATTGAGGAGCCCCTTGTTAGCGGTGGTTTTTGAGTTCGTTTGATCCACAGCCAGGGGAGGGAAGATATCAAATGAAACGGCAGCAGAGCACACATCCATAACAGGCAGGTCCAGGGACACATGTTGAGAGAGAAAACAAGGGAAAGACAAAAAACATATACAAGAAGAGCATGTTAGTGGGTTTGTGGGGTGAGAGATTCACACAGGTCTCCACTCCTCCCCCATTCCTCCATGGGGGGGAGATGCCATTTCATGCAACAGACAACTCTACAGAAGAAATGTCTGAGTACTCGGGCTCTCAGAATGTTAGGAAATAAAGGAATGCATACCCGTTGACGCGGCGCTGATGGGCAGACTGGTTGGCTCTTCTGTCACCACGTCTCTAGGCCTTTTACGTGCAACAGGGGCAGGAGCCACAAAGGGAGGTGGTGGAGGAGGCATCAGGATCCTGAGGAGAGAGAGAAACGTCAATATTTACGCCACACAAGATTTGTGAAGAACATGCGAGAGAACTGAGATCTATTAACACACCTTTCTACTACTTTCTCCTCTACAACACTGGAAGCGGGAAGCTCAGGCTCCTGATGAGCAGGGCCCTCTGGAGAGTTGCTGGTAGGCTAAACAAACAAACAAACAAACAAACAGAAAAAACATAAGAAAACTTTAACACACAAAGAAAAAGGTTTCACGATGCTTCCCAACCGCTTGTGACTGAAATATTCTTTTCAGTCACAAGTAAAAGAAATAATTGTCAATATCCAGGACAGGAGTTAAAATGTAGGAACTAGAGAACGTTTTGCACAATCAGCTGCTCGTTTAAAGACTACACCTTTTTAAAAACATCTGGAAAATTCTGATTTGAGGCCGGTAAGTTAACAAAGGCTAAACTAATGAATACAACAACTTCAAAAATATCATAAAACGCCCAACTTTAGATGTTTTGATACAAACTTTTTAGACAGATACGTCTGATGACAGACAAAGATATGAATTTGACAAAATCTGAAGAGCTTCCAGGGTTGATTTTTGTAGTGGATCCATGTTAAACCCATATCTGTGGTCAAAAACCACCGCTCAGCTGTATTCAGGATAATATTTTAATGTTTATTTATGTAGCTTTGTACTAAACTAGTGTGACACTTTCATTTGAACAATATGGGATATAACTATGTGCAATTCTACAATTTCTGAGATTTAGCAGTGACGACTGAAGCCATCAGCAGTAACTCAAACAGAGCATACACTGAGTGAAAGCAGCCACAATGATCTTTCAGTAATATGTGCAGACGTTACTCTTCAAGCTGACCTGCTCTTCCTTAGCCCCCTCCTGGAAATGACGCTTGGGACTTCCTGAGTCAGCAGGGGTGTTTAAAGATCCTTCAGGCTCCACCGGGTCACTGCTGCCGGGATCCTTAAGTAAAGCAAAAGCAACGCAATGATGCAGCAGCAACATTTCAATGAACTAAAACTTCAAAAAGCACCTCAACTTGGTACATAAACAATAACCTCAAAAACCTTTAACATGAAGTTTTATGAAGTTTGAGGGGAGTGTTGATTTAAAAACAGGTTTAAAAAGTTAGTAGCTGGTCAATGCCCTGTACCCTTCCTAAAATTAGTGTTTGGGATAAAACCTTAAACGACAGTACATCGAGAAACATTTCTCCAATGTTAAGCTTTTTGACAAAATAATACATGAATGCTGAGAACAATAATTAGTGGAAGCCTTAACCTGTGGTTACCTGGACGAGATAGGGATGCGGTTTTCTAGGACACACCGGATACTGAACCATTGCCTGAGAAGATGGAGGGTTTGTCGACATGTTAGAATGACTTGGGGGACCATTTGCATTACTCCAATAACCACTGGCTCCTGGGTACGCTGAATATCCGCCAGCATACCCATTTGCTGTGTAGTTATACCAGGACCCCTGGCTAGAGTAATTGCTATTAGGTGGAAATCCATGTGCTGGGTATGCTGAAATGAAAGTATAGAACGTGGAGTTAATAGCATATATCACATGAATCAATAACGGTGTTCTGACAACTGTGACCTACTACTTCAACCTATTGTTGAGCCACTAAAGACGTCAAGGGAGGATAAATTTACCAGAAGAAGAATGCAGTCAGCTAGTGCCTGATATTTGGTCACCCTGGTGGAATTAGTTACAGGGTGTAAAAGAATACTCACGTTGTGTTGAGCCTGTGGCTGTGTACATCGACACCATGCGGGCATGCTCGGCTCTCACCTAGATAATGAGAGAAAACTACGTAAAGAGCCGGATAACGATCTGCAAAAGGCTGTGTTAACTTTCAACAGTTGGGTTGGATTGTGGGTAGGTGCAGAGCACCCAAAACCTATCACTGGAGGTCAGGTGGTTCACGCTACCATGTTTACTTTAGGAGGTGGGTATCAGTGAGAACTATATGCTTCAATAGTTTCACCTTCTTAAACCTCCCGTTTGGCTACGAATTCAGTTCAGCGTCACAGTTTTTATTTGTGGTGACAATGTGATGAACTCACAGTTTCCAGCAGACTCTCAGTGAGTCTCTTCGCTGCCTCCAGCCCAGCTGCATTTGGGTGGCTGCAACACACAAAAGGCCATTGTTAGAATATGATGAAACACACTCAGAGCTAACAGAGCGAAAAGAATAGTTTTAGATTTTACATGCAAGCAGGGCTCTTAGATAGCTGTTTGAGTCACACATGAAACTTTAAAACTTGACCCGACTGGATTACTTCAGACAAATTACACATCTTTACAGGAAGCATGTCAAGTCCTGTTATGATTTAGTTCTGAGTGGGTAAATTTAGGTTGTTAATCATTGTGCAGTTTATCCATCTTGAAAACAAAATGTTCCTTTGATAAACTGTGAAGAATAAACACTTTAATCAATGCTGCCGAGTCCCACAGTGGTTTACATGCTCGAACAGACCCGAACGCCACCAGGCTCTACTTTCCAAGCTTGAACTTTTAGCCGTGTAGTGCTACCAGCTCAACCTCGTAAAGCTGAACTAGAACCCTGGTTAAGAACCTAAAACATTGTGCACTTGGAGTGAACATACCTGATGTAGACATAAAGAGGCTCAAAGGACTCCCGTTTCGATGCTTGTTCGATGTAACCAGAACTTTTTCCCCTGAGAAAGACTCGAGCCCCCGTCTCTGTCTGGATGTGACTCAGGTACGAACCTCCTGGACCCTCAACCTTTTCGTTCACGTTGAATGAGGGCAACGCCTGGTCCAGACCCACAAAAATCTTTGTGTGCACAAAACTCTGGGGATGGGTGAAACATGTGACTTGTTATTTATGCCCTGCACATTAAGGTTGTTTATTGTCATTTAAAATAAGTCAGACTAAAAAAGGTAAAAACTGTTTTGTAAGCAGATGCAGTAATCCAAGGCTTTTCCCTGTAGACCACAGATGTTCTCACTGCTACTTAATCTGGGAGGTGGGTATCAGTGAATGCAACATGGTCTTCATTTGCCTCACTTTCTTGACCTCCATTTGTAATATAAAACCCTGCAGTTCTTTGAAGCCAACTACCTCCATCAGTACTGTTTAGACTGTACACTTGGCCATTTCCAATAGTCAACAGATGTCATGTCTGCCTACCCCTGAATGAGGAGCTGCAGGCCGATGTCCCTGGCCTGGCACTGAGTTGGTGTTGGGCATCCGTGGCACAGGTGGGGTAATGCTGGGACGAGGAGGCTGAGGGTAGAGTGTGAGAGGAGGCATTACAGGCACCTGTTGGCCTGATGCTGCTGAGGCCCTCAGCAGGTCTTCTGAGATGATCTCCTTTATCCTCAAGACGGCCTCTGGTGTTGCAAAAAAAGTCAACATTATGTTAGATTAAGACATTTCAGACTCTGCATGTTGACCAGATTAAAATCAGTGTGTACTTACTATTGACTTGGTCTTGATTCTTTCCCTGGACGTGCAAATACAAAGGTCTTTGTCTAGAAGAGAGCAAATCAGAAATGTCATGGACAATAAAGAACGTCTGCTCTTTTCCCCGTTATCACTGTATCACTCACGAATGAACTTTATAGAGTATCTGATTTTAAATGAGATTAACCTTACACTCTGGTAAATATGTGGAGATTTGACTACATCTGCAAAGTAGGGTGTAGTGTGCCAGTCTTGTAAGATGTAAAACTGAAATATATCAAATATTTACTTTGCAAGACCTGACTTCATTAGAGCTGCCCCAAGTCTATGCCAAATAGTAAGCTACAGCTGTTGAGCATGAGATCAGACTCAGCAGATGCTGACTACTGAAAAAGGGACTCCAGTGTCCCAGTCAAGTTTTTCTGCCCCCAACCAAAATACATACCCTGCTTTTCCCTTTTCAGCTTCGGTCATGAAATGACCTTTAGTCGAGACGACTGCTCCACTAAACTGTCGGATCTGAAAGAGGTAATAGGAAATTTGATCAATACTTCAGAGGGATTGTTAAGAGAGTGTTTATTTATATTTCTCACCGTGTGGTGTGTCAGATATTAACACTTCCATGACCACTTTCCACTTACCTCCTCCTGTGTCTTGCCTTTAGTAAGAAGGTCCCTGCAATTTAGCGGCACATCATTTATATCCACCTCTGTGACCACCATATCTTCTGTAGCCGCTGGCACAGGCACACTTGGAGGGGTCTAAAAAGACGTGTGAAATAACAGGAAAAGTCTTGTAATGAATGTGCACATAAAAACTGCACACACGTTATTTGCCAGACAGATTTAAATCATGTTCACCTTTGCAAGTAACGGCGGAGGAGTCAGCAGCTTTCCTTTCGCCATTAACATGGCGTTTATTTTGGCAGCCATGGCTGCGGCCATCTCGACTCCTCCCTGAGGCGGTGGCTTTTCTCCTGTTTGTGGTGGCTGAGACTCCGCTGTGCTGTCTGAACCAGGAGCGCCGCCGCCTCCCCCTGATAAAGAGACGGCGTGGCCTGCATTTTCACTACTACTACTCCTCTGCTGCCTCACATCTACACTCTGTTTAGGCTGAGCGGGCTGATCCCATCGGCTGGTTAGGCACCTGAGAATAAAAAAAGAACAAACAAACACAATGTTAAACAAGAAATAACGTGGGAAAACAGCTGAATCTTAAAAATGAGGGACTGAATATTTGATTGAGAGTCGTCAGATCAGAAAACAGTTTAACTTGTTAAGTGGTGTGGAGACTGGGAGGACCTCAGGAGAAGTGTTAACCCCCCGCATGCATCATTTTATTAGACATATCAATACATAATTGGAAATACTTGGAGCATGTCTGCATGCGTTTGTAGCTGTTTACTGTAAATAAATCACACTATTAGTTTTAAAAAGGAATGATTTGAGCCTCAAAGGTTAGTAGAGATGAGAGTGTGATGCATTATTTAGACAAAGAGATCTGATTTCATCCACTTTGACTTCAGTCTGTCTCTAGAAATTATTCATTAGTCACTTACACCTTGATTTGTCTGCTTTCTCAGCCCTGCATGCTCTCACAGACACGCTCCCAAACAAAAGTTAAAAGTTTTAAATAGAGACCGTTGATTGATGGAAATCTCTGGGCTTTTACAGGAGCTAATTAAGAAGTTTGCTCCAATTTAAGAGGTCGGTTAGTTTACCAGCTAAAACAAAGTTAGCCTAGCGCTTAGCAAGCTTAGCAAGTTACGATCCTGTTTTTTTAAAAAAAATATATCTTATCAATAAATATATTCAAGACTTGAAGGGGTTATATTAAAGGTATTCTGCTGACACACACACAGACTCTTCTTTACCTTAAACCGCACAAATATCACCCCGCAAACAAACGTTTGTTAGCAGGCCGAGGCTAAAGCTAACCGCCGTTTGATAAACACGTTAGCTTAGCTTAGCTTAGCTTAGCTTAGCTTAGCTTTTAAACCACGCTATCAAATAAACATTCACTTACGGCGTTTGTCCCGTCATTCCCGAAGAAGACATAGCACCACTCCACTAAATCTGCAGTAAAAAAAATAAAATAAAACAAGTTTCTAATATAGTTGACGCTGCTCGACGGTAGCCATGGATCTGCTCCCCCGCTCTCTGCCTCGCTCTCTGCCCGCCTCTCGCTCTCTGGCGCCGGCGACTTCTTCCGACGACTTGGCGGAAGTTAAACTGTTTTTCCTCTCACGTAACAGGTCAGTGGTCAACGTGATAATTGGACACCGTTAGAAAGACAATGCCACGTTTTTATGTTTGACTGCCAACTGAGTTCAAAATGTTCAATTAAGCGTAGGAAAATAAAAATCATAGATAGATAGATAGATAGATAGATAGATAGATAGATAGATAGATAGATGACTTTATTAAATCCCAGAAGGGAAATTAGGTTGTCAGTGCAGTCCGGTATATTTGAAAACAATAAAAATACAATAGAATAAAGACACAAGATAAACAGGTAAATAAGGTGCAGTGGCAAGGTGATGATAATAGTACTGATGTACTAATGTTATTGTTAATTAGATTAGATTGTACTTATCCCACTACAGCGAAATTTACTTGCTACAGCAGCAAAATGTGTAATATACACTACAGAAATAGAAAATCAAATAAAAGGGAAAATTAAAACAGACAGAAAAAAAAATCTATAACCTACAATAAACACGAATAACAGTCAACCTTCAAAACAGACAAGTACTGAGGATGGAAGTGGCATGATATATAAAGTATTGCAATGTAAAGTGACCATAGTGTAAGAAATATTGCAAAGGAAAGTTACTATAATATAAATAATATTACAAAGTAATAATAATAATTATAACAGTATATAATAATAATAACAGCAACAACAATAATAATCTATAGAGATACACATAGAAATGTGTCATAGGCCTCCATTTTCATGAGTTCATGCCCACGGCTGGATTAATCTTGAGGAGGGGTCATGGGGCAATAAAGAGCAGCTGGGCCCCCCTGTTAAAGGTACAGGCACATAACACTCCCAGGTATACTTAGTATTCACTGTCTTTCACTTCATTTGAAGACCATACAATACAATGGTTGAACCAAGCGACAACATTCGTGGCTGCAGTTCCTCAAACGTACACTTGAGGCTGGCTACAGTACAAGTCAGCCTCCATAAGCCCCCATGTTAAAATGTCCAACTTCACAGCGGAAATAAACACGTTTACAACCTGGTACAAAAAACAGTTTTGGTCTCTATAGCTCATTTCCCCATTCATAATAACTGTACTGAGGGTGAATTTTTTTAAAAACTCAAATCATATTAAGTTATGCAGAATTAACAGCGTAGTCGCTTTGACTGACAGGTGGGTGCTGTTACAGATGGTTTGTTTGAGCACCCAGCCTCAGGTCCACCATCGATCCACATCTTTGCCCATTTTTAGATTAGCCAGGAGGAGGAAGAAGCAGTGCATCCAACATGGCTACCGTCCAGTACCATATATTTTTGTCTTCAAAACAGCACTTTGGAAACTTCAGAGTGAAGACATCACGCATATGCTGTCTGTCCTTTATACAGTCATTGGTATTCGCTGTCACTTTCACTTATTTGATGACCATTCAATGGTTGAAATCAAGCATGTGTTTCCAGTTTCTGTGTAATCCTCAACAATGTCCTGGACTCATGCTGGGGGTTTTTTCCCCAGTCCACCAGCCTTTAACAAAAACAATAATAATAACTTTATTTATACAACACCTTTAAAAAGAAGTTTTACAAAGTGCTTTACAGAGCAGAAGGCCAAACAAGTTAAAATTCAGAAAAAGTCAAACAAAGCAAAAATAACTGAAAAATAAATAAATAAAATAGTACCAGAATAGTAGTAAAAGATATATATATATAAGATGGGAGCATAAAAGGAGAACTAATAACAAAAAGCAGGACTGGCATTATGGGTAAAGAGATGATAAGGTAAAAGGATTAAAAGAGGATGTCACAAAAGTCAAAGTCTGTAAAAATGAGTCCACTGAACCTGCAAGCCTTATCTCCTCTTCCAAAGTCGAGGGGTCCTGATGGAGAAGGCGGGTCATCTGTAGTTTTGAACCTTGACCTTGGACCAGGCAAAAGTGACCTGCTCAAGGATCTACTGCTGCGAACTGGCCTTTAAAAGTGATCAGTAAAATCTTAAAATCAATCCTAAAGGGGGCCAATGAAGGGATGCTATTATCAAGACAGACATTCAGTGTGAGATATTACAAAGAATTAATAGGAACTCAGGCCACACTGCCAAAATTACTCATGCAATGTGTTGAGAAATAGTAAAAGGATTATTCCAGCAAGTTTCATTATGATGTTTACTACATTACCAACAGACCAACTTCCTCAAACTCAACTGTGACAAATCAGACCTGATCATTATCGGCCCCAAATTCCTCACCAAAACCATAGACAGTTTCCGCCTCACCATCGACAACTCCACCCTGTCTACATTCCCCCACAGTTGCAACCTCAGAGTCATCTTTGACAATAACCTCTCCTTTGAACATCACATAAACCAAATCACCAGAACTGCCTCCTTTCATCTCAAGAACATTGCCCGACTCCGCCCATCACTTTCTTCTGTTTCTGAAACCCTTATTCACGCCTTCATCACTTCCAGAAATGACTACTGCAACAGCATCTTCACCATCCAAAACTCCGCTGCACGTCTGCTCACCCACACCCACACCCATGATCACATCATTCCTGTCCTCCAGAAACTCCACTGGCTCCCAGTTCAAAATCCTCCTCCTCACACACAAAGCCCTCCATAACCAGGCCCCTTCCTACCTCACTGACTTGCTCCATCGCCACAATCCATCCCGCAGCCTCCGTTCATCTGATGCAAACCTCCTCACTCCACCACTCAGGACCAAGCACTGAACCTGGGGCGATAGAGCCTTCTCTGCAGCTGCCCCCTCCCTCTGGAACTCACACATCTGTGACTGCATCCGACTTGCCAACCTTCAAATCTCTAACAAAAAAAATAGCTTTTAATGTTTAGCTCAGTCTAATGTGTTTTTAGTATACTATTTCATATTGTTTTGCTGATTTGATGTTCTTTTTATGTAAAGTGTCTTTGAGTATCTAGAAAAATAAAATGTATTATTATTATTACACTTCCACATTACAAACTGTAGCGTCACACAGATTGTGTAAAATGTGTAATTGCGGAGTAAAAGTCACACACCATCAACTTTGACACAGATCTGAGTGAAACTGGATCATATTTTATAGAGCAAATGTTCTCATGTTCTTCTAATTTTCTCTCTGATGTTTTCCAGATGCCTTGGTGATGGACAGTTAAGTGAACTGCTGCAAAGTGTAGCTGCTATTAGCTAGTTATCTCAGTCCGCTTAGTTAGCCGTTCTGCCCAAACTGGGTGTTAGGAGCACTGGGAGGGGGGGGCCACCTGTGTCCTGCCAGAACTGGAGTCGGGCAAGCGGGCAATGTAATCAGGCTAGCCGCCTCTAGGCACATACAGAGGATGTTGAAGGAAACTAAAAAAAAAAAGGAAAAGGAGAGAGTGATCAAGCAAGGGCCAAGAATAAATGTCGGACTGGCATTTCAGTCGTTGGTGAGACCTTTGTCAAATAAAAAGGTGCAAGACAGACACCAAGTTTTTTGCTGTCAGTCATATTAGTTGGCTGCAATGTCTTTTGTTGTTGGACTTGCTTGATGTTTGGCTTTTAGCAAAGTTGTCATCTCACTAGTTTCTGAACATAAATACAATCATAACAAATGCACGAAATGAAAAAAAGCAGCCCCCTCAGAATAATATGCAGCAAACAGTTTGTTTACACATAGTACGCAGTGTGCAAAATGAATGAACAGACATGCATATTCTATACAAATCAAGCTAGAAAATATAAAGATACTGAAATGTAATAAAGAGGAAAGAGAGCGTCCGCACAAGAACATTAAAAGTATGTGTTGTTTGTCCAAATGCTTAAAATGAGCCAGATGTAGCTGACATGGACCTCGAGCAGCCGGGTGAGTTACTGACTCGTTTGCCAGGAATGAAGGTGGAAGTTGAATGACGTCGTCTTTAGCGGTGCAAAACCTTGATGGGAGGAGGTTGGAGTGGATAGATGAGTCAACAAAGTGACATGGGAACCCATTGTTTATTTTCAATTTCCTACTAACAGCCAACATTGTTTTCTTCTAACCATGACCACAATCATTTCCAAGTAGTTTCTTCTTTTTTTGCATGATCTTTCCCTAACCCCTAAGGCGTGTTTGTGCCTGAACCTTACCAAACCTTGAAGTGAGAACATGTACATTTTGAAAGAAGAAATAACACATTGTTCTTCTCACAAATGAAAAGATGATAAGCAACGAAACACCCCCTTCCTTTATCAGTTCAATACAGTGTGGGGTTTTGCTGCTACAGTCTTACCTGGTCTGGTATGACCAAAAGATTATGGTGGCTAATGTTAACTAACATTAGCAAACTTTAGGTAAATATTACTGCATAATGCACTTTACTGAGTCACTCCACTGACTTTATGACTCTTTTCCATGTAGTATTTTAGCTGAAATGAGCAGCAGGATATGAGTTAGGCTGTTCCTACCCCAGATGAGATCTGTTATCCGAACACTTAACGCTGAAATTGTGCAACTCTGGAAGAAGAGTGGATTTGTCCAATGTGCTATCTTTTACACCTGGCACAGTAGATGTCTAAGGTTCTCAGTTATCCTCCACGTAATTTGAGAAGTATCTTCTGCCTGAAAATATCGAACACCTTTGATCCAAACATCCATTTTCTGTAACTACTTATCCTCATTAGGGTTGTGACAAGTTGCCAGTTTATCGGAGAGCACATAGAGACAAACAACCATTCGCAATTTAGATTCACAAATTAACCACGACTGTGGGAGGAAGCTTAAGTACCTGAGGAGAACCCACGCAGACATGGGGGAGAACATGCAAACTGCACACACAGAGGATCAAACAAGAAACCTTCTTACTGTAACCACTGTGCCACTCCTGATCCAAACATAGTCCTTTCTTATCCATATTTGTTTCCAAAAACACAGACAAAGTAAAACAAGTAACCTAAAGAGGTAGTTAGACAGCTAGACAGAGTGAGTGAAAAAAGACAGAGAAAGATGTAAGAGGACAGACATAGAGTCATTGCAGGAAATAGACTGCAAACTTATAATTGACATTATTTTATTTTTCATTGAATAGTTTCTAATTTTTTTTCCGTGCCTTCAGACCAAGATGTGAATCAGAAGGAACAAACAAATCCCCTGATTGAGTGTACAATTCCGTCATAAGAGAGAAATAAAGATAACCATGGTCAATACATCTTATTCACCATCATTTTCTTAGCTGTTATGGCATTTATATACTGTTTAAAGAGGAAATATTCTTAATAAGCAACAATCTTTAACATATATTAGTATCCTAATCTGAAACCAGCCTTGAACAAAAAGCTTTTCCCTGGGTCTGTGCATAAGGATGTTGGACAAGTGGCCAAAATAGAATGATGTTTGATCAAAAAATCATTGCAAGCTGGCCTCTAGGAGACTGCTTAAAGACAGTGATAGACAACTCTGCGATCCACATCCTTCTGAACCATTTAGTTCTCTGTATACATGCTCTGCGTGACCATCCAATTCACAGGTATTCAGATAGCTATAATGGTTGATCTCATTTGCTGCAAATCCAGTGTAAAATTCATTGTCTATAAAAATATTGAGATTTACTTGAACATAACCTTCTGACTATGTTATAATAAAAACTACAGATGTCCGTTGCAGTTGCACAGTGGGATGTACTGTATAAATATTGTATAAAATAAGGCAGTCTTTTTCAGTAGGATAAACCAGATACAAAAAATTCTGGGAGAAAAAATTTTCAAGTCCAAAATGTTTTCACATATTTCTGCTGTTGTCAAATGTCAAGCGGTTTACAGCATTAAACCAAGAGTAAGGGATTGTTGCAACAATGAATACACCCACGCACCCACACCTACAACCCAAGCAGACCCACACGTACGTACACACACACGCACGCACGCACACGCATACACGAATACACAGACACACACACACACACACGCACGCACGCACATGCACACACACAACACAAACTCCTGATGATCAACAATAACAGCTTATTCTACAATGCAACATCCCATCCCTGGACAAATCACTGAGACGTAGACATTTCTAATATTGTTTACAGTGCAATACAAAAGTGTTCATTCAAACTGGTACTGTACTTTTGATAAGAAAATAAAAATGTTTAATATGGTAATGCTTCATATGAATAATAATTGTGAATTTTTTGAGAGTTATAGTAGTATTTGTCTTCATCAGCTTTGGCTTTTCTCTCTCTCTTTTTGAAATTCATTTTGTTCTTTATTTATCAACTAATTCATTCATGAATTTTTAATATAGAAAATATGGAACATCTAAGAAAAATTAACATACCAAATCATCTGTAATTAGTTACCTATGATCATGATGTTGAGGTGTTTGTCTCTCAGCAGTGGCCTAAAGTAACGATCCACTCCCTGACCCAAAAAAAAAAAAGAAAGTATCCCCCTCCCACATGTCTGTTATGACAGCTATGTGTCAACTTGGATGTGTTTCTGAAGGACACATGAATATATTGCCAAAAAAAACAACAACAACAACAACAACACCAACAACAAAAACAAAAAAAAAAGCAGTGGAGTGTTCTTCCATGGTGTGGCCTCCAGGGGCAGAGGAAGCAGTCCTGCCTTGCTGCGAGCACAAGGATGGAGGTCAAAGGTGATTGTATGGCCTGACAGCTTCATATCCAGACCACACTTCCCATCCACTCCTCCAGTGTTGCTTGCTCCTTCAGTAAACAAGCAGTTTTTACTCAAACAGCAACTTCACAGGCAGACAGGAGAGCCACCACGGTAATTAGGGGGCAGATGCTTTGCCAGGAGGCCTGTAAGGACCCTCTCTCAGTCATGTCACTTGACCCAGCTACACTGCGAATGCCTGAGAGGCACGAGAAGTTCATAAGAATGCTGTGTGTCCATGTCTGTTTGTTACAGTTCTCATCCGACAGGATTGTAAAGCCAGCAATGTCCCTGCTGCAATTGCCTGTCAGAAAGTCCTTCTGTGGTTTCTGTATGGACGGACATGTGGACGCTCGGCGTGCTACAGAAGCAGGAGAGTGAAGGCGAGGAGGCCCTTTGGCTGGCAGGGAGAGAGAGACGCCCCCAGCTCAAGAGAGAGGAGGCCTACCCCCAGACTGCAGAGTCCCAGGGCTGGACACTGCAGCAACCTACTCGGGAGGCGGTCGCAGGCTGTGCAGCTTCCTCTCATCCAGGCCTTTCCAGTACTTGAAGTTGTTGTCCAAGTGCTGCATAAGATTGGGGAGGTCTGCAAAAGCTGGAGAGACAACAAAGAAGTTGAAGCACAATATCAGACATAACATTGTTTTATTAGACCTACCTTTTCTCTACCACTACTCATTCTTATACTTAAACTCAGGGAATATACAGACACTGACAACCAATACAATAATAGTGTAAGTCAATGGATTCATTTTAACTGACCTGAGCCATGGATTGCTGTGGCTGCAGCTGAGTTGGTGGCCTATTAAAGCTCAATGAATGTAACTGATAGTGGAAACACTGAATTTATAATGGCTGAGACAAAGAAACTCTAACTGATGTGGTTAGCTCAGGTCAGTATCTGCACTGATACTGATATGGTGTATTGAATCAGTTAAAGAAGATGATACTTTAATTCAGTTATTTACATTTACACTACATTTAGTCATCTAGCTGATGCTTTATCCAAAGTGACTTATAAAAACAGATGAGATTGCCCTGAGCGTCTGTGCGGCAGAGCCAGGTGTCATTCATTGGAGGAGCGCAACCATCGGGAGGTAACGTATGCCTGTATGAGGGCTTTCAAGTAAGTGGGTGTAGAACCAAAGATTACTTTGTAGGCAAGCATTGGTGATTTGAATTTAATGTGGGCTGCTACAGGTGGCCAGTGGAGTTCGATAGGCAGCAGGGTAACGTGCCCTTTTGGGTTGATTGAAGACCAGGCACGCTGCCGCGTTCTGGATCATCTGAAAGAGTTTCACTGTGCAGGAGGGTGTTACCACAGCCTGTCTCAGGAGTTGGCTCGCATGTTAAGTCAGGTAAGGCCTGATTTTTCTTATGCTGTGAAGTGCGAGGTGGCACAACCGGGTAACCGAGGCAACGTGATCAGAGGTTAGTTGGTCTTTGATCAACAGATTTATACCAGTGTGTGTAGTGTTTGTATCATGCTGTGCAGTCTTACCATCCCATGCATCAAACATGTCCGTAATGAAGTAGTCTATGAAGGAAATCTGGGACTTTGGGATGCTACACGTGTTTCTGTCAAACACAGGCATAACCACTGGTAGACCTTGTCTCTTCTCCTCGTCCGTCTGTACCAGAGACGACAACACAACAAGTGATCATCATGCACAATAAATGACAAACTACTAATGCATCCATCTCCCCTACACCATCAACACCATATATCATTTTTTCAAATTACCTGTGCAAAATACTCCTCTGAGATGCGTCCAGCCCATTCTATACAGAGCTCCAGAGGCCTGCATGGATTAGAGATGTCTGCACACTTAATCAGCATCCGCTTGACAAGGATGCGATTCTCAGGGGATGTCAGAACGCTTTTGACAGATTCCTCATCACTGTTTCCCTAAAAAAAACAAAAAAACAGAAGCAGACCATTAGCACAAAGACAACTGAAGTTCTACTTATAGGTGTCAACAGGCATCTCCGTATATCACACAGCAGCTGAACAACTTAAAAAATAACTGACTGCGTTTCTACCTAAACCAAACTGGTAAGATAAAACATAGCACTGGCAGATGATAAAGCTTTTAATTTATCTTTCCCTATAGGGAGGGAGAGTCTGTACTCAGTGCATGTTCATCATGAGCTCTTGTAACACTTACATGTAAAAGAGTACAGCCGCCATGCAGTCACATGTTTTGCAGCCTACTGTATGTTTCAAGATTTAATTGACGGACAATTATGTTGAGCAGAAGTACTGAAGGTCTGTGTTGCGAAGCCAAGATGAGTGAGGTCTCTGTTTTATTCTCAAGGTTAACTGAATAAAAGTGTATGTGACACAAAGACCAAAGAGATTTTTTAACAAATAGATTTAAACAATTTATACCAAACACGTCAATCTGTGTAAACCTCTGAAAGAGGCTATATTCAGTGTAATAATTCAGAATAAAAAAATCATTTATTCACATCATTCCTGCCTTTAAAAGGCAAGACGACTTTTAAATGTCTGTGTTGAGCATTCCACACACAGACGAGAAAGATGGTACCGAGTTGTAAAATTCTCTTCCCACAAAGATATCTGTGCCCAGGCAACAACAGGCCACAAATCCCCCTGAACGAGTATCATCATCTCTTAAGCTCTTAAACTATTGTTGCTCGAATAACGTTGGACTGAGTATGATTCTGCGACAGCGTGTGACAGAATGAGATTACAATAGTTACAGTGTTTATCTAGTGTCTGAATGCTCCAGTGTGTCCTTCCTGCTCTGACGCACAACACTGATCTATTTAAAAAAAAATGATGCTAAAATTAGAGCTACTATTTCTACACAGGTATGAAATATAAAAAAAAGTGTTGCAGCATGATTTCATTTATAATATCTCACCCCGTTCTCCTCCAGAGCAGCCAGTGGCTTGTTGATGCTGTTGACAAATTTGTTGACATGTTCAAAGTGTTTGGTCATCTCAGTTGCGAGCACCATATCAATGATAGCCTGTCGTAGTGTTCGATATTCATTCCTGGAAGAGAGAAAGAGAGAGAGAGAGAGATGGGCAGAGATCAGATGGGTGAAGGAGGGGAAGGTAGGGAGAGAAGGAGAAGAGAAAACAGAGGGAGTGAGATGACAGTGTGGTAAATAGCATGGAAACCCGTGTGAACAGTTTTCCCCTTCTGACTGCAGTGACAGTGGCGATGAATGGATGCTTTGTTCATCTTCCCCCTCTGAGGGGACCAGCACATGTGAGCTATTCTGCTTTGGGACTCAAATCACATTACTACCCCGCTGCTGTCAACACATACACATGCATGCACACACACATGCACAGACAGTACTGCTTTCATCTTCAGACTTAAGCATATCCCCTCTGATGCTTCAAGTGCATATAACAAACAATTTTTGTAAGAATTTGAATATATAATTATATTATATAGCTGTTAGCGTGAGGGGTTGTTTGTCTCTATGTGTCAGCCTTGTGATGAACCGGTGACTTGTCAGCTGGGATAGGCTCAAGCCCCCAAGACCCTGATGAGGATAAGCGGTTACAAATAATGGATGGATGGAATTATATTATGTGGATGCTCTCAATCTTACATATTGATATATATAAAAATGTTCTGTTACAGTATCTGATACAGTAGAGTTTGCAAAACTGCTTACAACTGGATTTGTTGTGTAGTTGCAGCAAGTTCACCTAAATTAGAGTCAATTAAGGAAAGTTTAGTGATTATCTTCTCAACTTTGTGTTTTTGGAAACTATTATCTTAGCTCTTTTGTAGACAATGAGGTAAATTTTCTATCTATTAGTCTTTAGAGCAAAATGTGCTTCTTTAATTGATAGATTAGGCCACCTGAGGTCTCGGAGAATGGTGAAGTTCAACTGTGGGAACTGAATTTTATGTTTGATACTGTGATCTTCAGTTGAATTATGAATAACCAAAGCAAAAACAGATTACATCTTTGACTAACTCCTTGTGTAATAAATCTCCAACCTTTCAATGTATTTGAAGATGTTGCACTTGTCATCTCTCGTGGTGATCTGGAAGGCCAGTGCTGCATGGTGGCTCTCTAGCACAGCTGTATCATTGTAGAGGATAGCCAGTTCGCTTCCTGCGTTGCACAGGAAGCTGTTGGTGCGGCCTGGGTGGTCCACATCATGTACAGTAGCAGCAATCAGGGCAGCCACCTCATCAATGGGATCCAAACTTTGCTGATGAGGAAAACAACATGAAAAAAATATGAAACATATATGAACATGAACCTGAAATGGCTGTATCTTACAACCTTGGACTTATTGTTATCAGGGGTAACATCTGGGAGTCCTGAATGATACAAACAGCTGTATAACCCTCTACTACTACATTCACTAGATATGTCACATCCCACTATCAACACACACAGTGATGTGCATCCAGTTTAGCATGCAGGTTTAACCAACAAGTAGCACTACGGTACATGATGAACACAGTGCATTATTAAGACAGTAGGTTAATAACATTTAATCTTAACCCTAATTTAGCTGCACTGACTGAAAGTGTAGATTCCTAATGTCACCCAATAAACTGTATGTAAGCATTACACAGCTACAATGAAAGGATAGCTAGATGAAGCAAATACAGAGAATGCTTCATTTTGTTGAATGTGTGTAGAACAAACTTTTGTCTAAAAATACTGAAATCGGGTACAAAGAACCAGCAGCTGCTTTCAACTACTTGCACCTTAAGGCATCGTAGTTATGAGTAATTTATTACCTGCATCATCACGTGTCACAGGACAAAAAAAAAAGTATAAGTAGGCTAAAGGTGAGATCATCAAAATAATTCATTTGGAACATAACAGACACGCTAACCTGTCTGTAGAGCTCCAGGAACTCATTAACCTTGAGTGATTTAACTTTACAGTTCACTGCCTAAGCCAATGAAAGATCACTCCACTCAGATCAGAAATAGACAGATTGGTAATCAGCCTAGCCAGTGCATGCCACAAACCAGTTACTGAGCCACAGACACACTTGGGCTAAACCACAACTCTCCTGGATAACGTAGACTTAAGACTTGACACGCATGAATGATCAGAGAGCTGTGATAGTAGAAAATACCAATGCCTTGATACTGTAGGTATCTGGGCCCACAATCAAACCCATGACACAAGCTAATACTTACTTAGCTTAAATAAGTAATAAAGCAACAAACAATTATTTTTTTAATTAATTCACTAACTCTTTATTTTTGCCTTTATTTGATTGGACAGTTTAAGAGAGATCTGTAAGCTGCAGCTAGGACTTAGACTTAACTACATCGGGTGGAAGCTCTACCACTTGAGCTACCACAGCACCTCACATTAACTAATTAACTAACCAAGTAACCATGGTTTACTCTATGTCAGAAAATAATAGTAAATAATGAAACAGCCACCACAATATCCCAGAAACATCTTCAAATTGCATGTTTTTTTCCCCCCAAAAATAGACCAAAACCCAAAGATACTTCATTTAGTATCACATAAAAAAAGAAAGGCAACAAATGAACACAGTTGAAAGGCTGGAACCAGTAGAATTTGGGCATTTGTGGTTGAAAAATTACTTGCGGACTGATTTTCTATCCATCACCAAATTGTCAAACCACATTTTTGGGGACTTTTTCATCTTTATTTGATATTGCAGCTGTAGATAGACAGGAAAATGGGGAAGGTTGAGGCACCAGGTGAGTGACTGGGGTGCCCCATAACATGTATTTTGTTAAATAGTATGCTTCATCATTCATTTTTATTCATTGTTAATTTACCTTGACCCTCTCCTTGCAGAGGAAATATGCCGTTGCGTGCAGGACATCAGCTGCATGAGAAGAGTTGTGGTAGGAGTTACTGGAGTGGTAGTTGGCTTCAATCACTTGAAGCCAGGAGCGCAAAGTGGCCTCAGGGCAATTTAGGAACTCGCAGACTCCAAAGCGGGAGAAGATCTTCAGGCCTAAGTAGGTCAAAGGCCTGTGAGGGGATTCAGAACAGTAGTTTAACATACATTCTGAGTTAACACACACAAAAATAGACACATAACTGTGTTGCTGCCTCACCGTTTCAGGGTTGCAGCCTCCAAGTTAAAGATGTCAAAGTCCCAAGAGTCCTCGTTCTCCATAGTTTGGGCAATACGAGGGGGGATGTCATTTAAGGACAGAGGAGTTATCAGGTGACTGGGGATATGGTGGGGCTCTGTGAGTAAAGAAAGAGACAAAAAAGGAAGCATTCACATAAAGAGGAGGAGGTTAGAAATTTGTTGGCATTAATAAATATTTTTATTTTTAATAACTTCTAAAATACACATACTTCAAATCCTTTCCTGAATGCTTTATGTAAACTTACGTTTTGTGGAAAAGATGTATTCATTTCCCGACAATCTGCGCAATCCATCCTGTGAACAATAAAGAGAGAAAGTGTCAGGGCAGATAGCAAATATAAAAGACAGACTGTATACATATAATTAATAAATTCATCCTTTCTGAAAAGCCGCATAAGGAGTCCAGCTCAGTGTTTAGAAAAACAGCATCACTCCTGTCAAAAAAAGCTTATTTAGACAGTTTGGATGCTTCAATGATGATTCCATTGTCTAACGGAGACATTTACTCTTACATCAGATCTAATATAAAAGTCCTCTGTGCTAAATTAAGCAGATAGGAGCACCAACACAGACATCAGCTTGGACTTTAGAGTAAAGCAAGCTGGGTGAGATCAGTCACATAGATATGGCATGTACATGAGTATCAACCACTGCAGATTACTGACCCAGAAAAAAAGTCGAAATATACCCAGATTCAGCTACAGTAATTTCCATCGGAAAAGTAGATAAGAGAACATAACTAACTGTTATTGGTTTGTTATTTTGTAACACCTATGGACAGTTTATGGTTATGTCCAACTAAATTGCTAATTTACTTTGTTCCTAAGAAGATAATGATTAAAATCCTTAAGCCAAGGCATGAATCTGAATATTTTTAAATGATTTAGGCTATCTGTGTTAATAATTTGTTAATGTGACAACTACAAAGACAAGAACTAAACAATTTACAACTGTATCATAAATAAGAGGAAACCAAGACATGCATTTTTCAGATTTTGCCATATTGGCGCTTTTATGTGTTCCTTCATCTGTGAGTATGACACAATATTTTGGAGGCTATGTTATGTTGACACCTCATATTTTTTCCCCCCACAGAGGGAGTGGAGGGATGAGGCAGCCAAGCTGAGTTTATTAATGACACCAATATGCAGTTTAGAAAATGATTACCATATTTATGGACTGTAATAGTTGTGTCAGAAATGACAGCATGACAATTTATGTATATTACAGTATGTCAGATAATCTACAGTAAATTATTCCACTGTGACATTTGTCTTCCTTTGGGCAATGCTACATGCTGTGATAGCAAATGGGGCTTATCAGAGGGGTAACACATCATTACCCAAATAATAAAACACTGCTTCTCAATGGTTACACGTCAAATGATCTGGCTCTCACTGTGATTTGTAACAGCTGTGAATAAATAATGTGTGTTAAAAACTGAACTGGGGAAGTGAAGGTTTTTAATCACACTAGCAGTGTCACTCAACTTTCCAGACTTGAACGTGGTTGTAACTGTCCCAGCTCTACTTTGTGTTCTGCAGGCCAATACGCTAAACTAAGATGGTTGATATGGTAAACTGTACCTGTCAATCATCACTATGTTAGCATTAGCTGTGTCTCAATTCATGTACTTCCATACTCAAACTTAAGTATTTTGACGTGCATTCACACTGTCAGTTATGGTAAAATGGTGTGAGTACCCGGATGGTGCACTCATAATGGTCAAAATGCTGAGTGTGACTTTGAAGTGCCAAAAACTGCAGCTCCTTAACTGGCCACTTGAGGCTGGCTACAGAAAAAGTCAGTCTCCATTAGCCCCCATGTTAAAATGTCCAACTTCACAGCAGTAATAAACATGTTCACAGCCAGTTTTGGTCTCTATAGCTAATTTCCCTGTTCATGACAACTGTATTGAGGCTGATTTTTTAAAAAAGGCTTAAAGTTACGCATAATTAACAGCGTGGCCACTTTTGATTGACGGTGGGTGCCGTTTGAGCACCCAGGCGTCATTCGGCCTGCCTCAGGTCTGCCGATGATCAACTAGCAGAAGGGGAGGGTCCACTGGCATTGTGAAAATTGTGGCCGAAGAAACTGCTGGAGCTGCAGTGGGTGTGGTGAATACCGCAATATACAAATGTAAGTTGTACATATGTTTTATATTTATATTTTGGCAGTCAACTGTTGCAATTTGGCGAAGAAAAAGCAGTAAAATCTGAATCTGATCGGCATTTCTGGTAAGTTCACAACAGCCATACTCAAATTGAAACAACACTACCCTGCAATTAGTGCACTACCCTAGGAAGTACACGGTGTACTAATGGAAATATCTGAAATGAGACGCAGATGAACTGTGAGCATGTTGGCGGTAGCATTTCGCTCCAAGTACAACCTCACAGAGCTGCTAGCATGACTGCAGACTCTTGCGGTAGTTTTGTATCCATTGCAGTTTATCAAAGAACAAATACTGTTTAAATGTGTCTCTAGGAGAATAACTGTGTCAAAAAGCTACAATGAAATCATTCCTACTTAAAAATGTATTGTTATATGGTATAAAACTATGTCCTCAGGCCATTGTACGTCAGGGCAATGTTAAAGGATTAGAAAAAAAAACATTAAGGCCTCCATTTCTCTCAAACAACATTCATGCCACTTGTCAGCTATATAAATGACAGGCCTAAATCATCCAGTCATTCTGGTAAAAGATATATATATGTATATTTGTTAGTGAGTGCATGGGTGTGTGTCACAGAGTGAAATGTTTACTTCACAAGTGAAAAAGGAAGAGGAGACTGGCTCATCTTTGACCCGAGCATTGTCTCATGGTGGCGCTGCCTCTGTACACAGTAGTTATTTTAAGACTTTCTCCCCACAAAGATGACAGCTCTTCTCCTAATGTTCACAAGGTCTTCTGAGTTCAGACCCAGCACACCTCACCACAACAAAAAGAAAGAAAGTAAATATGCAACCAGACAACTCATAAACCAATATTGTACATAAATAAGCATCTAACCCCAGACTCACAACTCATGGTTCTCTTGTTTCATCTGCCTTTATCACTTATGCAGAATAAATCTTTCCAGGGAATTACTATGTGTAACAATTCTCTGTCTCCGCTGTGTATCCACAGCGTACATGTATAAGTAAAGCCATGCATCTGATCCAAAGAACAGGATGTTTCCAAGCCTGTGGAGTCGAGAGGAAGAGGTACATGTGAGTGTGACTGTGTGCATGTGCGCAGAGAGAGAGAGGGGGGAGGCAGGGGGGGGGGGGGAAGAGAGGGTGGGGTGGGCTTTCCTCTCCAGCCTACAGGAGCACAAAGGACAATCTAACACTTCCTCTGGGGTTGTTGCCAAGACTGCCAACTTGGCACTCTTTCTACTTCTGTACTTCACCATTGCTGTCTGTTAATCTCTCTCTGTCTCTCTCTCCCTCTGACAAATATGGACAGAAACCCTCACAAAAACAAAAGTCCACACATGGACACTCCTGACTGTCTGTTTCTTATATTTAACAACATTAACATGGGCTTTCATACCAAGCGCTTCATGGACATTCACACAGACATGTGTGTTATCACTGTGGAATTCTGTAAATGCTCTGACGTGTGTTATCATATGGGAGTCGATTCATTCGTAGCGGAAGGAAGCTGTTTGGGTGTTTCAGACTTCTCGAAGGACCCTTGTGCTCTGAAGGACCTGCTGCTTACCGTCATCAACCCCCCCACGAGGTCATTCGTGTGGGGGTCTTCATCCTTGGTGCCTAACTGTGGGGAGTAGAGCTCAGTGGTCCTCAGAATCTCCAGTACCCGATCCAAGGCCTCTGCCACGGGCATAGGACTGCTTTCCTGCGCTGCATTGATGATGTTGATTACCTGGATGAAGAAATAAAGAAAGAAAGAAATAAAATATACAAAGTAAGTTCTGATAACATAAAACAAAGAATCACAATTAAAGGTAAAATCAGGATAATTGTAGCTTTAGGCAAAAAAAATCAAGCGACAGTGGAGAGTTGCTTAGCTTAGAAATAAAGCTAATTGTTTATTAGCTCTTGTGATTTCAGACCCAGCACACCTCGCCACAACAAACTGGAAAAAGTAAATATGCAACCAATCATAAACCAATACTGTACATAAATGATCGTCTAACCCAAACATTAAAAACTGGAAACAGTTAGCAAATAATCACTTTTTGGCTTTTTAGGGTTGTATGAAGAACTGTAACCCACAAACGCTTCTATCAATGAACTCAACACACTTTCTGTTGTCCCCCACCTTCTGCTACTGCTTTACAAAAGTCTCTCTTTTACTGTCCATTCTGCTTTTTTACGTGTTAAATGCCTGGCATGGAGTTTTGTCTGTTCTGCCATAGCATCTCTGAACAAAACACTCTGGTACCATGTGCTTAGAGCTATATGGGTGGAAAAATGTGCGGTATTGAATATATTGAATGTGGCAACACACTTCCTTGTAAGAAAAATAAAGTGTCCATCTATCTAAAAGATTTTAACTGATAAAATATATATTTTAAAGTCATGAAAACAAGACTAGACAAGCCCAGTTGTATGATACTCAAAATGTACTTCCAAAATATGAACTTATATATAACAATAGGCACCTATGGCGAGGTCACCATGTGCAAGAACACAAGTTCTAGCTAACACACTCGCACACACATACACACTACCAGCAGTTCTGTCAGTGCTTTGTTCTGAAGAGGATGATGCCTACGGGGTCTGACTACACAATCAAATGATACAGCAGTGGAACTGCAGTGTGTCATATGACCCATCCCTGGGGACTATCCAGGCTGCATACTACATAAACCACTGAAACAGCAGAACAGCAGGTCATTCTGGTCCAACATGCTTTCCTGTCTTGTGCATGAAATGCGGCATTTTATCAGCCCATCTCCCCTTGACACGGTATGTATGGCCTCTAGCCTCAGTACAGCTGTACAAGAAGCGCTCATGGCAGTTGTGGCAGTGTCAAAGTTCAGTCATGAGATACAAAACATCAGTACAAAGAGCTAATCATATGATGGATGCTCAGAAGGATGATGGGGAGGGAGATGAACCCACCTTGGTGATGGGAGCTTCTATAGTCATGGAGTGGATTCGGGCCATTGAGGAGTGCCTTCGCTGTGAGCTCCCTGACAGGATAAAAAGAACAAAAAAACAGGTTATAACTCAACAACAAATTAAGCAGCAGTTTTCCCAAACACTTTCTAATGAGTGTGTTTGTGTGTATGTCCAATCAACACTTGATGCAAAAAGACAACTGGGAAGGTTTCATAAGGTAACAAGAAACGCCCAAAGTTTCCATTATCTGTCTCCCTTCACTCTCACCATCGCTCCCCCGAGATGTTGTGGATCTTACGTCCAGAGAGCCTTTCCTCCGGTCTTTGTGCTTACTGGATTGGATGTCTGGGGAGAAAAAAAACACCTTACATTAACACACAAACACAAACACAAACACAATTCAAGTTTCGTGACAAGGTTAACTTTGGCTCCCATTGCAATATGTTTGGCAAAAGGATGAGACGCCTTAATCAGTACAGAATCAGTCAGTCAACAATTGTCTGATTAATCCAGTAAAACCAGTACATTTTTGATAATTGGTCAAAGTGAGGAACAAATTGTACCCAACATAGTGAAATATAACAATTTGATATTGTGATATTAAACCTTCTGTGCATCAACATAGCTCCTGAATCTAAGATACTAACTTATATTTAGGCCCTGTAATTTTATTTCTACTCACACAGATCTTAATTAGCACAACTATTCACCATCTTTCAACTTTTTTCTTTACCTCTCACTGGCAATATACTTGTCTCATTCCAGCAATAGAAAATTCAGTTAATATCTTAAAAAAAGGTCTGCATGTTGACAGTAGTTTATGAGTCTTTAAAGATTTACATGCTGAATATGATGAACCAGGATCATGTTTTTCCTTCTATCTGCAGTGAAGATCTGCCATGGGAATCGGCACTCCCTACACGCCCTCTTCCACGGTGTGTAAATATTTATGTGGTACATAAAAAAAAAAAATCCAGATCATCAATTAATACAATAGCAGTTCTTTCACAGGATAACCTGGGCCTTACATCTATGAAGATCATTACATCTCCCAATTGTATGTCAACACTGGAAGCAAATCGCTGTCTAAGTGACATGCTTGAAGTTTGGGTCAGACTTTGTTTCTACTTAACGAACATTCCTTGCAACAGAGATGCAGTCTATGGGCTGATCTCGCTGCAGCCTTGAAAATGTAGGCCTTGAGGTGGTAACTGCCACATTCCTTAGCTTGGCTACAGTGGGCTAACTCTCTTCTCGAAATTGTCCAGATGGAGTGGTCCATGGCCCCGGAAGCATGAGGCCAGCCTTGAGACTCTCCTGACATGGAATGTGGCTTACAGTTTAGTTAAAAAGAGGGTGCAGCATGATCAACTTCTTCTGTTTTATTTGTTTTAGGGGAGAGAGATCTGGAGTGGGGGGGTTGCCTCCTGGGAGAGGGGGTAGTGGGGTCAGAGGATCCAGCCTCGAGCCTGTTAGTTCTTACTGAGGATGTTTAAAAGGGCCAAGTGATTGTCCACTATACATATTCTTTAGCATACGTTTCTCATGTGGGACTGAATGCATTTGTTGGGGACTATTTTCAGCAGATGATTAATATACATTTACTGCTATGGTGAGTATTTAATGGCAGTGGGACAGTCACAATAACATTTGTATATGTAGCAATGAAGGAACATGTCACCGTGTGCAACAGTGTGGCTCATTCATTTGTTTTCACTACACAGAGGACAATGATATATCAGATTTGTGGATACTTGTGGGTGGGATTCACTCATTTTTGGTTCTGGCCATTTTAATGGTGGACTTTATGGACTTTAATCAAGTTAAAGTCAACTTGTCGTTCATAAATTTGCTTAATTTCAAATGTTTGCCATTAGACTTTAATGTACCAAAACAACAAATTCACAGTGTGTGAGTTGATTTATAGGGATTTTTATTGAAGGGTTATGTGGGGATTCAATAAAAAGGGATAAAAAAAAAAAGTGTAAAGGAGTTTGTTTCTTTGTATTAGTAGACAGTTCTAATATGGAGATACTGTATTTCATTTCAAAATGACAGATACATGGATGTTTCTAAATGTGCTTTAAATGTAGAATAAAACACTCAAACAGTACACAAACAAAAAAGAGCAGAGAAAAGAAAAGGAAAGCTTTATTACAGTTTTCAAAGTGCCATATAACTATGCTGACTTAACACTTTTGGGCTGTAACGTAACATTAGAAGCAGAGTCGACCTTTAGAGACCCAAATCCAAAGACTTAGAGGAAGTAGGTGTGTTTTATAAGAGTTACTGTGAAATATACTGTGTTGTAAGACCATGCAAAGCTCCATAAACAAACAACACTTCTTTTCAGTGAGCTGGTGAAACAACGCCAACACAGGAGAGATATGATCCCTGTTTTGTTTGCCTGTCAGGAGCGTAGCTGCTATATTTTGAAATCACTTGCAGCTGTGAATTGGCTTTACACTTGATACCACAATACTGCAAGGAACAATAGTCCAGTTTGAAGGAAATAAAAGCATAGATAACTTTTTCAGGGTCAACAAAAGACCAAATTCATTTCCTTTGAGATATTTCTGAGCTAGATAAAGCAGGATTGAAACGTCTACTGTTTAAAACTTTAGTTATGATTAAAGAAAAACAATGATTTTTCTGGCATTGTGCAATACATTTGCTGATTTCCAAAGTTCTTGAGTTTACAAAGTTCAGATTCCTCCAATCTCCAGTTTATTGTTATTAACGTCGTACAAATATTTGGAGTTGCCAAATAATCAGTTAAAATTAGCACTGCGTATCATTTGTGTAACACTGGAACTGAATGGTGTGCTTCCTAATGACAAACACAATGCTGGCCCTCAGATCCTCTAACCTTGTGACAGATCACAAGTGACACAGAAAGAACTTCCATCACTAATGCTGACAACTGCTCAGCAGAGAGACCCTGAACTACTCAAATCTGCAAGACTCCAGTCTTTGGAGTAGTTCAGCATAATAAAATCTGCTGTAATGTTACTCTAAGATAGAGTAGAAAGACCGAACAGTCTTGCACCTACGAGTGACGAGTGTTTTTATGGAGAAGACAGCATTTCAGGATGGATCTTACCTGTCTGAGACTCTGCCTGCACACGTTCACTGGTTTTATCACTCTGCGTGAACAGAGGAGAAAGGTACATTGGTACATGTAGGCCAGAAAGCTCATTTTATTAATTAATGGCATTAAACAAGCAAACACCTCTCACCTTATTATTATCATTTAAAGGCCAGTTGATAGACACATAGTGTCTGATTTTTCTGTGAATAAAAAAACAAAAAAAACAATTAGTACACCAGAAAAAGTAAAAGGAGTTACAATCATTATTCTATCCATCCATTTTCTTTAGCTTATTCGGTGTTGGGTCGTGATGGCAGTAGGGGATCCTGAGGTGTTCCTAGGTTAGATGGGCTATTCAGTCTCTCCAGCGGGTTCTGGGTCTGCCCCGGGGTCTCCTCCCAGCTGGACGTGCCTAAAACACCTCCACCTCAGATGCCCGAACCATTTCTTTTGATGCGACGAAGCTGCAGTTCTACTCGAAGCTCCCTCCGGATGCCCAAGCTCCTAACCCTATCTAAGGCTAAGCCTGGCAACCCAATGGAGGAAGCTCATTTTGTGCACTGGTTAGTAATGATTGTCCCCCCAAAGAATCCCTAGTTTAGCGTGGTGGTTGGGTTTGTGTATCTCTGCGTTGTCTGGGGCATTATCATCCAGTATAATTATTCACTTACTGGAAATTTACATTTAGCCTGACTGAACATACTCACCCTCCCTGTCCAATTACAGGTGTGATCTTCACATTTTGCTGAATGCTGTCTCCATTCTTCTTTTTGGCATAATAAATCCCCTGCCACTCCTGGAACATAACAAGCCAGAACCGAGAGAGAGAAAGGACGTGAAACATACAGAACACATTCATCATAAAACTGACAAAACACAACATTTAAACGATGCCCTAAAAGTGGGTGTGGACTGGGTGTGTTTGTGCTGCAGGTTAGATGGTGAGGTGGGCTGGGTCAGAGTATTTCAGAGAGCAGCTAGTTGCTTTAATGATTGGGGGAGCACTCCTGGAATCCAGTGAGCCTGATTCATGTCCCCCCACCCCAACAGACTCCTTTGGCAGCTTAAAAAGGCCCTTCCTGCTGTTTGGCTGTCTGGGACTGACCTTCGCTCTCTGTGTAGTAAGATTACAGCACAGCCATCAACCGCTGTTCTTACGCACATGAAAGAGAGCTTCTGGACGGCCAGCAGTGCAGGCTTGCAGCACGCATGGATGCATGGGGACGCATGCATGCACAGATACAAAGGAGCAAATACTGTATCTACGACACTTCTACAAGTGAACTAATTGTGACAGGACATTACATTATTAACTATATTACATGTCAAAACTATGTAACAGTAGCAGCAACCAACAAATCATTTATTTCTTGATTACATAAACCACACTGAAAATGAGATGATTTCATGAATGCACGTTACCTTTCCTTTCCGTATGCAGGAATTTATTGTTTCAAGGAGATCAGGCTTATTCTTCTCACTTTTAGGCACTTCTATTATTTCCTTCCCTATTAGCTCGCCTTGTTGGTAGCCCATAATGGACTCATAGGCAGGGTTCACGTACTGTGAAGAAAGAGGTAACACCAGTGTTCAGGCTTGATCTGACATGGTAATTTACAGTTTGAGTAAAGTTCAGACACAGATTAAAGATGATGACCTCAAACAACATATGAATCTTGCCAGCTGAAAACAATAGCTTTTCATAGAAGGGGGACACATTTGTTGCTTATTTCCTGGAGCTCAAAAACATATATTTCATGTGAAAACATAATGTGATAGACTACAGTGCTTTGATGTTAACAAAAGGAGCCATTCAGAGGAATGGAGACCGCAACTATCGCTACTGAGATCTGGGATCACAAGACATGAACAGGCACTAAAACAGGAGAGACACAGAAAGAGGAGGAAAGGGAGGATAAAGAGGGAGAGGGAGGATGAACTGTTCATCACAGTGAAGCAAGTAGATGTATTTAAGTTGATTAAAAACCCACCTGAATTACTTGATCTTCAGAAGTGATCTCTATGGCCTCTTGGCTTTGTTCTAGAGCTGTGAAAATAGCATTTCCAGCCCTTGTGTAGGTTGAGAGACAAAAGGAAGAGAGTCATTGTTGACATATGCAACAAGCTGAAAGCACTGCATATATATGTATACTTTTAGAAGAACTGATGATCAGTGCAACAGCTTTGAATAAAAGGTGCTGTGTGACTAACCTAAAATGTCACTACAACAGTGTATAATCCATGACTCACCTCAGTTTGAACTGAGCCCGCACCTCTCCATGCTCCAACTGTAGCAGCTCATTATAGCAGGCCATCATATTGGCATTCTCCACATATCTCTGAAGGTCAGAGGGCAACAGCAAGCAACATGGATCAATCAAAGACAACTAAAAATATGTTGTAATGCTGCTGCTGCTATGAGTAGCAATGATTCAGTTACAGGGAACTCGATGTACACGTCTCCTAAGCAAACAAAAAAGGATTTACAATCTGTATTCCTGCCTTACACAGCAGGGATATAAGATACGTATCAAAACAATAATACAAATACAGGCAGAGGAAGACACACATTCACACACAATGTCACTCACCCTATTAAAGCCGGCATTGATCAGGGGCATCACAGAGGCTTCCTCTCTGTCTGGCCTTAAAAAGGGAACACATGTTAGCAGCAAAACATCGCTATGACAAATGCTTGTTCAGAGAACATCAGAGGTTTGCTCCATATGACAGGCTGCAGGCCTACACTCCTCCCGCTGTGTCAGGCATTTGAATTCTGACAATAATCCTAATCATTCTAAAATAAAATAAAAACTAAAAACAATGAGGAAAGGCACAAGAAAGGCCTGAAAGGAAGAAGGGGGGCATGAAGTTGTACATACCTTTTCACAACGGCGACTATCACAGTGTTTTCTGAAGAGTTGACCGCTCTAATTGACCTGAATGTAAACAGAGGGAGCCTTTTAGCCAGTGAGCAGGCTGGTGGAAAAGCCCATGGCATCAAATCAATGTATTTTTCACGCTCCGATTCTCACAGGCAGGCAGAGCCCAGTGGTGGAGCTCTGTGAGCAGGCCTAGGCCTCTGAAAGAATGCAGTGTACAGGGCCACTCATCCGCCTGTGGTTTTCCCCAGCCAGTGGTCATAAAGGCCCTTTAGTTCCCCATCGGAGCCTGTGCGTGTACACTGAACATATGGATTGGCCAAAATGAATAGGGTTAACATACACGCTGGGCAGGGCAAATGAATGTTTGTAAATGTGTTTTTGGTTTGGGCAGAGGCTAAAGATAGAGGTTGGTATGGGCAGGCACTGCTCATTTCTCATCGACATGACTCCACTAGGTAGCATGCAGTGGAAGCTAGTGAGCCCAAAGTAAGCCGGCCATTTATACCCACACGGAGTCACATAATCAGATGTGTTACCAAATGTGCTGTAACAAAGGGGGTAAAAAGGGGTGCTATAATTTGTCATATTAAGATCATCTGGTCTGGGTTATGTCATTGGCCTTAGATGACAGTCTAACAGAACTCAATTCACCTGTGTCCAGTGACTGACAACCAGGGGCACTTTTACCCCGCGGGGTTGCCATGGGGGTATGAAGAAAGATTATGGAGTAGTTCAACTCGTGAAAAAAAATAGTAACCACAACTATTGTTATTATTTTTTTACTCCACATATTGAGTCAGCTGTCAACACCAACACAAGATGTTGTGATTGAGAGTGCATGAAAACAGTTACTTCCTTCAAACAGTTAGCTAAAAGTAGGCTAAAATTTAACAGATAAATGGAGTTAAAGAGTTAAAGTCATCAATGAACGGTTGCAGTAGCTAAAAGTAATGGTTAGATGTTTGAAATCATTAGTTAAAATGTTAATAGTTACATAAACGTTGGGTAAATGGATGCAATTGCTAAAAATAGTGGATGAATGTATGAAATCATTAGCTAAATGGTTAATATTGTTAGCTAAATGTTGGGTAAATGGATGAAATAGCTAAAAGTAATAAATAAATGTTTGAAATCATTCGCATGAATAGCATCCAGCTTAAAATCAGTTCAAATGTACACATTTGGGGTTTTAAAAAAAAAGGTTACTTGAGTTCACCAGACAGGGCTGTGGGGGTACACCAGATAAAGAATAGCTGGGAACAACTGTACGACATCCTTCTTGAAATGCAACACAAAGTAAGAAGTACAATGATGATGAGACAACTGTCATACCGGCATAGTGCTTCAGCGTCAAAGTGTCTGGAATGTCTGTGGTCAATGATGACGAGGTCATGATGCTTCTCCAAGAAGCATTCAAGAGCCGACTCCGGTGTTCGTGCCATGCTGCACCTGAAGTTGGCCTTCTCACATGCCCAGCAGAAGCCATTACTCTGACTGTCCTCTTTGGCAAAAACTAAAAGTACCTGCAAAGAAATAGAGATATAAAACATATATCCAGTTGAGTATTTTGAATTTTTAAGTGACCTCTTACAATGAAGTTATGATACATAGGGAGTGTAGACACAGTATATATGTAAAGGAATAATGTCCAAACAAAAAGTGGATAATCAGCTAATGCTACATTCACATGATCTCTTTGCTTGGATTGTCGAGGTTTATATGGTATTTAAAAGCTACAGCGTTTAAAATGGACAGGAAATATTAATTGTGAAACATTAATGAGCCATGGGGGAACTGATTCGCTGTGATTCGAACTGGTCTGCCTTCATCCTGCGCTACAGAATTTATGAAGAATGGTCGAAGACAGAGCTACAGTGAAATGTGTTTTTGATGCCTCAGTGTATCAACAGCTCAGAGTTGTCAAGTCATCATTGGGGCATTCATGCTCATTTGTGCCTGTCGTCCTAATCAGCCTGCAGTGCCTGCTTGACTGTGACCTCAGGCCTCCATTAGACAGGCCCTGATTGATCAGGCTCAGCTCGTACTCGGGTGCGTCAGAGATTTTATTGTCCGCTGCCATGATCTATGACACAATTAGTCGAGGTGGCCTTGACTGGCTGCGGCCCCTCCCACTGATCTGCCAAGGCTGTGGCAGAAAGTGCTGCTGCTACCATCAAACCAGCCATTGAGAGCATGCTCTCTCTCTGCCAGCATACTTTCATATAACCCCTTACTTGCGTAAATACTGGACCAGAGATTTAGGCCCGCCTCCAAGAGCAGTGCTGCACTAAGAGTAGATTCATGAGTCACTCTCTCAAACAGACGTCATCTCCAACTGTTGGCAGGGAGCAGAATAAACGTAAAGAAGGGAAAGTTTGTTCTGCAGTTTTAAGTTTGCATCACACCTGTAAAACTGAGTTAGGGCACAAAGGCCTGACTTTGTTGAGAAAACTAGAAGTACTGTCCTCGACACAATGAGGGGATAGAGGATCGGTTGTTTACACAGTTGTCCTTTTGATTCATTCTGATGATTGGCTTTATTTAAGTACCAAAGCACAGCTTTAGGCCTGAGGCAGAAGGCCCTTAGGCCTGAGAGGGGTGTTGCTAATGCAAACCATATTCCACATAGGAACATTTTCCCTACAAGCAGCAATAAGTGTACGGGTCATAAATACATCACCACTGAGTCCTGCAGCTATGTTCGGTACGCACAGGGAATTAGATCAGAATTCCACATTGGGATGTTGGTAGAAAAGTCAACATTCCCGCAGAGGTGGAGGGACGGGGAAATATAGACTGAGATAAGGTCTTTTCACATGCCTGTTCTCAGACTAGACAGATATGCCTCGCTCAGTAATAACACACCCAGTTGTAACAGAAAAAAAAAAAAAAAAACTCTCAAAGTACATTCAAGCAGTGAGGATATAATGTTTATATACTCCAAAGAAACAGATGCAAAAGGCAAAGAAGGTAGCAAAAAGATGAAGACAGTGAGAAGAGAGGGAGGAAAAAAAACAGTTTGAAGGGGGGTTGTGAACATTTTGGCAAGGTCTGATCGTTCTATCTAGAAAACATCATTGTTGAAAACAGAGAGGGCCCGGCCAGATCCTGTGAGCCGCGAGAAAAGAGGAGGAGTAGAGAGAAGGAGGGCATGACAGGATCAGCTGTGAGTGACAAAAACAGGAAGGGGATATCTCTCTACCTCGTTTTCCTACTGTGGTCACACTGGAGCGCATCAGACAATAAAGCCGAGTCTGTGCACTCATACATGGCATTAAATTACAGGTCGGTGAACATGTTGCCTTTCTTTGACTCTTGCCGACTTCATATCAGGGTTGCTGTACGAAGTTTAGCAGCTGTGGTGGTTTTAATTTAATTAAAATGTAGATTTTGCTGAAATGAAGTGTCCACTACAGCTGCAACTGACAATTATTCTCATAACTGATTGTTTTGTTTGTGAAATTTAAGAAAAAAAAATGCCCATCAGAGCCCAAAGTGGTGTCTTCAGAAGTCTCATTTCCAAATTCCAGTGCGCTGTAAATCAATTTTTTGGGTGTTTGGCAATGTTTGCTTGAAAAATGAATTAAACTTTAAAATATGAGACGTTTCAAAGTTTTCACACGACAGCAGCAGCAGCAGCAGCATGCCAAAGAAAAAAGCACAGTACCAAACTGTATAATGAACCATTGAACGTCTGTTTGCAGTGACGAAACTGGTCCATGGATCCTCTGTGCAGTTCTTCCATAACGTGCATTGTTCATTATGGTATGTTCTTTGGCCATAAATGTTTGGCCTTGTTGCCTTGACAACAGAAGGCTGCATCGCACACAATACGTCCATTAAGAGTTTTTTCCCCCTTCTTCTCCTTCATCTTCTTCTTCTTCTTCGAATGTTTGCATGGGGACTTTTTTTTTCTCTTTAATCTCTTAGCGAGGTGTGGTATCTTTGAGAAATTCAAGATTAGTTCTAACAGCAAACAAAAAGTATGTGACGTTTTTGAAACACTAATCCGAGAAAAACGCTACCAAATATTGACAGTCACACCAAGTTTAGCTCTGCAGCTCAGCTTAAAAGCCCCTAAATGATACGGACATAAACATTTCACTGGAGCACTTCTGTTGTTGGAAAGCCTTAATGCGTTCAAGTACATAAGCTTCAATCATTAAGATGTTTGGCATTGTTTTACGATACCTGAAGTGGGTCTTTAAATAACTTCATTGGTCCAAATTGCACCTCTGTTAATGTGGTCTGAAAGATAAGAAGAATACAAGGATTAGAAAAAAATCATTTCAGAAATGTGATATTGTTTCATGTTTGTGTTTTGTTGACATTTGCTTTATTCGTCATTGTTTCGGTCACACAGACCCAAATGCTGTATGTGTAATAGCAAAATCCATTTTCTTTTAAAACAAAAATATACAGAAAAGAATTAAAGCATTAAGCCTTGCACATTTGATGACAAATGACTAAAAAGCTAAATCACCAAATAAAGATTGTCTCATGTTTCATATGTTTTATGGGTTATTCATGAACATACTTCTATTGATTCACAGACAAAGAAATGCACACTATGTTATCCCTCATAGTGTTTATGTGACCATTACTTATGTTTAGGGTCAGTCAGACCCCAGAGAGACCTTTTATGAACAAACTGCCATGAAATGGCGGGAACAAATCCAAATAGACTTCCTTGGGAATAGTGCTGCATAAACATACACACATGGAGACATAGAGCATATGAAAATCCATTGTATTTAACACATGGCTTTACTTGAGTAGTTCCATTTTCTGCTACTTTATAGTTCAACTTCACTACATTTATCTGACAGCTTTATTTACTAGTCACTTCATAAATGTTATACACAGAACCAAGCAGTAACCTCTGTGGCTGTGAAGTGAAGCCAATGCTGAACTGCAGTTCCTCAAAGGGCCACATGAGGCTGGCTACAGAACAAGTCAGTCTCCTTAAGCACTTATTAAAATCCACAACTTCACAGCAGAAATGAACATGTTTACAGCCTGGTACAAAAACTGGTTTTGGCCCCCTATAACTAATTTCCTTATTCATGACAACTGTACTGAGTCTGAATCTTTCTTTAACTCATGCGTGCAAATTATATTAAGGCTTAAAGTTATTGGCTACTTTGACAGGCTGGTAGATGCCTTGAGAGATGGCTTGTTTAAGCACCCAGGCGTCATTCAGCTCGCCTCAGGTCTGCTGATGATTCAAGTCTTTGCCAATTTTAACGTGACCCGGGAGGCGGAACAAGCAGAACGTGGCACTACAGAAACCTACGGGTTACGTCACACATACGCCGTCCATTCTTTATACTGTCAAAACATATCAAATATTGCTACAGATTAAACCAGCTAAAACAAAATTAAACCTAAAGTTTAGTAATAAAATCGTATAGTATAATATACTATATAGTATATAGTGCATCATGAGTACTTTAGCTAAAAAACACTTTTACTTCAGTGACATTGCAGGACCTGTACTGGACTCATGTATTGCTATTTTTACTGAATTCAAATGATCTGAATACCCAATTATAGCCACAAAGATTGGGGGCTTTTGCACAGTATATAAAAGCAGGTAAAAAATGCTGATTACACGTGACTGTCATTGTAATAATAATCTACTAATATATTCTCTATATAAAACACCATCTAATGTGCCATTGTACAGTGCTTTTACTTTTCATATTTTCAGCTGATTTTTCTGTTTTGAGGTATTTAAGTGAATGATCTGTACATTTTTTTTTTTTTGCACCACTGTCTGAATCAGCAGCAGCAATAACAAATGCAACAATTTCAATTCCAAATTCAACTGCACAAGAGTTGGGAAGAAAAAAACAAAACAAACAAAAACAAACAGACAGGTTCTCAACTCATTACACTTTCTCTACATGAGCTTACTCTTTTCTGTCTGCAAATAATTTAGCTTCCTTCCTGCTAAATGGAACCCAGCTCAGGGGTTAGTAACCATAGCAACCAAGCCCCTTGCGGACCGCCATCCCTCTAGAATTCCTCTTCTCCGTAAACAATCTACACATGTGAGGAGGAATACAGAGAGGAATTTTAGAGCATGCCGGGCAGCAGTAAATCACTTCTAGCTAAATTGTAAGCCTTTTGAAAGCCCCACGAAACAATAAAAGGAGAGCGGGGGGAGGCGGGGGAGGGCTGATTAGCCCCTTGGTTGTAGCCAAATTGACGTCATCATGACACTAGGCCGTTTGATAGCTGTCCACAAACAAGGAGTATGGCATCAGGATGGCTACAAGCTGATGCTCTGTGATCATCTGATCTTTCACAGACACGAGGACCTGGTCGCATGATAGGCTCACGTGCAACTAGAGAGACAGTATGCATGTGTTAGTGTGTGTGCGTGTGTGTGGCTATAGAATAGGGACTAACATATAGAAATGCCATAAACTCGTGCTTTTCCAAGAGGGTTTGACCAAACAAGACACAGTTTTTTCTGTTGTCAGATATGATTTCAATGATCTTACCACGTGTGTCAGAATAAATAAGTCAATGCTCGGTTTTATTAATTCTGATTAGGGATTCAAACCACTCATTCATTTTCCTGTGGAGGTGAAACAAAACATTCTCTCTTCCAAAGACTACTGCTGGGTAAATGTCACATATGGTGGTTTGCACAAAATATACCACAAACAAAAATCGTGTGATGCAGTTTGTCAGGGGAACTAGTTGAGGTCGGGGTCTTTGACGTATAGAGCTTGGCCACAAAGCCTGCAGCTAGTTGAGGGCCTAGCAAGAGAAGTATGTAGTGCTCTGTCTCCTCCATCCAGGGAGACATCCTTCTCTAACTGACACTGACACAACCAATGCAACTGCAACTGTGGTTGTGTAATTTAAATAGCCAGCCTGCCACACACACACACACACGCACACACAGAGCTATACCAGATTGCCTGCCTCTTTGGGCAACATACTCCTCTTGTACAGTACACACGCACACACTGCAATGAATCACTCAGCCAAGCATTTGCATCCCGCAAACATCATGCTGGCACTCAACCAGAGGCAAACAAAGCAGGGGAAGAGAGTGAGCATGTAGGCCAGGCAGGCGAGGAGTACAGACATGGTGAGTATGCCTACGTAATCCAGAGCAGTTGTGCCCAGTGCAAACACTTTCCAATGTACAGTTGAATGCAATGCAATGCATTCTGGCCCTTGTAGTTGACTTGTCTTGACTCTAGTTAAGCTCAATCAATCTCTACAATATCGTTTTTGTTTTACACGTGTACAGTTTGTTCTATTGTAATTCATATAATTTTTTTAAGTGTGGTTTTGTACATATATACCTTTTTGTTGATCATAAAAAATATCCTTATTCATTTCAATTATTTAAACCATCTGTAGTATCTAAAATGTCTAGTTTAAATTAAAAAAGACCTGTGGGCCCTTACTGACCTCTCTGTTTCTCTCACCCTCTGTATACACTCATTTGCCCGTTTATTAGGACATCTAGCTAAAACCAATGCTCCAATCTTGCAATAACAACATCATGTCGGAGTATGTAGCTTGTTGTACTGTTGAATTATGCTGCAAGAAACTGAACAAATGTTTTTCATGTTGAGTAAGGTTGAGTAAATAATAAAAGCAGTCAGCATAATGAAGCACAAGTCAGCAACAACAGTGGTTTCGACAAAAACTGAACACTGAGGTAGGAATTATTGCAAGATTGTCGTATTAGGCTCAGGCGGCAACCTCCATGGCTGTGATGTGAAGCCAATGTGGAAGCGCCAAAAACTGCAGTTCTCCATAAGCCCCCATGTTAAAATGTCCAACTTCACAGCAGAAATTAACATGTTCACATCCTGTGGGTGACGTCACACATACTTTATATACCCATTATTTATACTGTGATTACGCTACATTCGATTCACCAAGTTGTGCCTAGTGAAGTGTCAACCGCTTGTATATGTATAGTCTGTAACTAGCTTGTGGTATTTTAACTAAGAAAGTGATCTTACCCTTAAGGGTTTTTATCATTGTAATTTTGCTTAAGTGGACTATAGAATATTGCTAAACCCATTTACAGTTAATCTAGTTAAGGGTGCAACAATAAAACCTTTTATGTCTGCTAAGAGTATCTACCGTGTGGAGTACCAAGCTGAAAACCAGAGCTCTCTTTTCCCAAATTTTAATTATATATGCCAGTCTGTGGGGAAATCACAGATTGGCATATATCCTGTCAGGAAAGTCTACAACCCACAGTGATCAAATAAATGTAAGTGAAAGCTACATTTAATAATGGTATTGATAAAGAAACTGTATGTATAACAAGGTAGATCACTCACATCAGCGCCAAAAATCAGATCTGTTTAATAAGGTCAGTATCTGCACTGATACCGATTTGGCGTATCCGGTTAACAACTAAATCCCTAAATCTAATTACAATAAACCAATTGCCACACAGTGAACATGGAGACTTCTGTCCCTTTACAGGCGGCCTAAAACACTGGACTGAGTGTGATTTAATAAAACAACCTCAAAAGTCGATCTCTCACTGTGAGGTGACAGTTTCCAGGCTGACAGCTTCAAACAGTCTTATGTCATGTGATTTCACACCTTTCCTCCTCATTCAGGCCGATCTGACCACACCAGAGCTGCTAGGTGTTCTCCAGTCATCTTGAGCAGCGTTCAGGACAGTCTGCAGTCTCCTGCTTCTCTCATTCAATACACCTAATGTATTTACATAGCGGAGTTGCCTCTGACCCTATATCCCCCAGTGTATCCGGCCCTATAGATCTCCTCCTCCTCCTTCTCCTTCTCCTCCTCCTCCACCTCGTCCTCCTCCTCCTCCTTCTTCTCCTCTCCTCCAGCCCACCAGTTTTTCTGTGTCACACTCATAGACACACACATACACACACTACACCATACACACTGGGAGAGTGGCTTTCCACTAAAGTGAAAAACAGGAAATTGGATGACATTGTTCGGTGCGCCGACGTCAGCAGTGAGAGATAGAAAGAGTAAACAGCTTCCTCCACCCCAGAGCTGGGACCAGGATGCAGGGAATCTTGGGATGCCTGCCCTGCTCGTGCTTCTTAGGAAAACGTGCAAGGCTGCTCCGTTCACTGACGATCTCCAGATCCTTTTGCTTTGCCGTAGCTCTCTGCCGGCTAACATGCCTCCCCCAATTCCACTTGCTAATGTCACTTTGCACCTCCTTAAAACTTCTCCACATGCGGTTAAGTAGAGTATTATATGCAGAGCTGATAACACTACAGCAACATTAGACAGGATCGTCCTTAAAGGAGTCAAAAGTGGTGGTCTGACAGCCAGTGGTGGGTTGTCTTGCACGGGTTTGCGTACGTGTATATGTGTTCCTGTCTAAAAGTGTGAATCAAATGGAGATGAATCAATGTTCTTCATTAGGTCTGATTAAGGGGAGCGGTCCCGGCCACAGGTGTGGACGCACACTATGTACCAGACAGACAGTCAGTCAGACACACTGAGCTAAGTGATGGGCTAAATGGCATATCTGACACATCAGTCTCACCACATGCTGAGCCCCTCAGATAGTAGTGCTAGCTGCCCATGCTGTGTGTGTTGCCTCAAAGAGAATAATTCACTTTCATGTCCTGCACTGAAGCCATTGATAACAATGGGGTTTCAAACATATGACCAGCATTACAAACACCTCAATAAAATTCAGTTCAACTAAATTCATCCAAAATCCAAATTTGGTGCTAAAGTGAAGTAAAGGATTAAGTGCTCCTTTATTGGTTGAGAAGATTTTCCTACTTCAATATGAATAAACTATTTAAAAGCCCACTGGATAATTGGTTTTCTTGGCTTTTGAAAAATTGAGAGAGTTCACAGAACAGCCATGATAAAATAGAGAAATTATGATTTGTGTTTAGTGCTAAAACCAACAAATACAATTAAAATAAATGCGTGCAAGATTGAAGCATATTTTATGTCACAATAACTGTTGTAAACGTGACCAAAACTATTGCAAAAAAGGAAAAAATATACCAAGAAGGCCTAAACCTATATATACACCAAATACAGTATATACATGACAGAATATATTGTATACAAAACATATAGACGTCTGTTTGGTTGCATGTCTTTGATGACTTCTGCATTTGTTCCTATTGACTTTGAGGGCACTTAGTAACAAAATATGACTTCTATATGGGCTGCAATAGATCTGCCCTGTGTGTTTCTGTACCTTTCTGCTCAATGCATGTTGGGATAGGTTACAGTCTAACCTATCAAGAACAACTATAGCTGTGTCCGAAATCATCATACCCATGATTAACTAAACTCTCTTCTGGGCCTCTGTGAAACAAATGATGATAAAGTGACAAAGTGATGATTATGTGTGAGAATTCAGAGCCAAATGGGCTGGCATTTTTTATAATCTCTTAGCATGGATTTCATATTACTACTTACTTCAAAATAATTTCTTATTTGGGACCAGCAATGGAGTTTATTTAATCCCCCTGTATGAATTCATACAGTAAAGCGTCACTTAACTACAAAGTTGCTGTAGGGCTCACACACATTGTCAGTGATTAAGCGCAGAAAGCTCCAGAAGTCAAGACAAGGATACAGTTTCCCACGTTACCACCACTTCCTTTCCTTCAATGTCTTCCCTTTATTTTCCTGCACTCATCTACATGCTCACACACAAAAAAAAACACTCTGTCCCGGTTACCTGAAGGTTGTTTTTGTATTTGACACGACTTTGCAGCAGTGGAAAAAACACACACGCGCACAGAAAAAAGCAATGCTTTGTGTTGAATACAGGAGCACCACAGGGGGCGTGTTCATCACCACTGATTTTCTCGGTATACACAAATGATTTCAAGATCAATCATGCTGATTTCAGTTTGTTTAAGTATGCTGATGATATGGCGTCTGGTTGCTTTACTGCAGAAAGGGGATACTGACAGAGAGAGTCTATATTTTAGCCCTTTAAGGGTGGTGTTTTAACAAGCTCCTTAGCTATGGCAAAGATTTAATACAGCTGAAAAATGATTAACGGTTGACTAAATGATTTTAAATACCCTGATACATACATCAACATCAGGCTTACACCTCAACTCGATGTGCAAGCTCAACAATTTTGGAGTAAGAGCCTAGCGGAAAGCTTCCCATCTTTTAACATGATCGTGATGAGCGGTACAATCTGAACAGTGGGAGGAGGAACAAGCTGCAGAAAATAGTGAACAAAACAAGCAGCTAAGTATATGATGAACTCTTAAGAAGTAAAGCTGTGAATTTAAACTTTTACCTTCAGGGAAATGCTATAGATTACCGGCTAATAGAAATATCTACAAGAAATCCTGTTGTCCCTTGTGCAGTCAAGGTAATAAATGCAACTAGGATACAGAGTAGTGCTCCTGACTTTGCTGCAGTTTATTTGTACAGTAGGTTAATGGGATATGTTTTTTATGACATGTCTTATGTGGAAACCGAAGACAAATAGGCTCATTGCGGTCAATACATTTTTCATATTCATAAAAAAAAGGGGGGAAATAAAACGTGCAATACACATTTCTGATTGTCTGTCTGGTCGTGTTATTCTGCACAGCTTTAATACTCTAGACAAAGAGCAATGAAGAGACTTAGACTAATTTCTATTTGGGTGGGGGAGGGGGTGTGTACTTCTAACATGTTAATGTAATTGCAACTCATCCATTTAGAAAAATAACTGCAACCGTGTGTGTTCTGGCTCTGTCCACATGTCTTATCCATGGTGACCAAGCCCACAGCCAGCCAGGCAGAAGACTTTAGTTGAGTCATTGGCATGGCTGAGGGAAACTAGGCCACTGTGGATCGGTCTGTCCCAGAACATCCTAGCTTTCTCTGCATTTCTATCTCTGCCTCTCTCTCTCTCTCTCTCTCGCTCTCTCGCTCTCTCTCTAGCTGTGTGGTGGAGTGCACTACAGAGGAAACACCAACCTCATGGTACATTAATGACAATATCCCGGAAAGAACATGCTTTACAAGAATATTAATTTGATATTCTTAATGTGCAAAACTAGATTCAGCTAGATTTTATTCATATTTATTCATATCTCCCAGTGTCGTTTCTGGGAATTCAGTGCGTGTCAGATGTAATGTCATGAGACAAACAATGTGCCTTCTTTTACTTTCAATGACAACTGTGTGCACATGACACGACAGAATAACTGGTTACAGTACATGAGTAGGGCCTATACATTTTAAATTAACTCATCTATATTTTATCTTCTTTTTACTTTCCTCCTTTAATGTTTGTAATCTATACTATTGCCACATTTCTACAGTCTGAATACATTTTCATTCATCTGCAACTCTTCATCTGTAATTATTAGTTTTCTGCAATTAACAATTATTTTCATTACTGATTAATCTGTCTGTTTTTTAATTGATTATTGAAATCTGTGACTATCATAATTCCCCGGATTAAACAATGTTTTTGGCGAGTCCAAAATCCAAAGATCACCTTCTATCACTTAAACATCACGTTTATCTATGGGTGCTTATGCATATTTATATAAAAAGACAGTGTTGCAAAGTGCTTTATATAATGAAAAGACAATCTGATCACATAAACAACCTCTGATAAAAACAAATCCCTGGGGCATATGAACAAAAAAAGATCTTTCATAGAGGGAAATATCGAATAAATCTTGGGAAAGATCACTTTTCAGGGATGAGCATCATAACAAAGAGCCAGTCTTGCCAAAAGCTCAAATGGGAACCGAGCAATGACGCACATGAACTGTCAAGTCTACTATGTAGAAAGTAAGATAAGCAAAAATAATACTACATGTTATGGCTTTTTGATATACCTCGTGGCTATCTAAAGTTTACAAGGATTGTATTTCCACCAAGCCGCTTTTTGCCCAACTGCGACTTTGTATCATATCACAAGCTCGACACCCGTCACGCCATGTAAACCCATACATGTTCATATGTCAATCTGTCATAACATCAGATCTCGTGTGCACCTACCAACAGGTGACAATGTGGCCTGCAATGTAAAATGTTGAAAAAATGTGTCTCACGTTACGTCCCGATCCTGTTCTGTGTTCCACTTTCCCTTTGAGGTGCAAGAGAGAATCATTAACCCTGTGTTATGATTGTTTACATCTTGGCACATTCAGAAAAGTGACAGTGATTTCGTTCCTGGTGTGTAGTGTTACATCAAGAAGCCAGCAGCTGCTGACTTAAGCTCTGGTATGTTAAGTAATAGTCAGTCAAGGTAAGTTAATGATTTAAGTAGTATTGGCTTGCAAGGCTATGTGCTAGTTATACATGCAGCTGCCACATATTGCAGATAGCTCTGTAGAGCAAAATCATAGTTGTTGAAATAATGTTAGACGAAACTGAAGCTTGACCTAAGAACACGCCCATAGACCCCCCCAAAAAAGTAACATGCACAAGCTACTGGTGCACACTTCATCCACATGTTGCCCCAAATACAGTGATTTCTAATCATGTGCACAAACATGCACGCACGCACACTCATTGTTTTTTCGAGCAGTGCTTCCAGAGTACGCCCTGACCTTTATTCTGTCTGCTGTGACATCTCTCCTACCTCACTAGATAGTGCGGAAATTCAAGCATACGGGAATGTGCATACACACACAGAGGGAAGACACCGAGTAACTCACAGGAGACTGAACTTGTCCTGGAATTCAGTCCCAAACGCCCTTGAATGACGTCCGTGGGTTTAAAAATACAGAGTTTGCAGAAAATGGATAGGTTACTTCATCCTTGGTGACCTGTCCCTGTTTCACACTGGTGTTCCACACCTTGCACGCATCGCCTCAAATATCACACAAAAACCGTCAGATGTGACGTGCTTCTCGATGCAATCTCAGTTTTTTTTTTATGTCAGTTCAACACAAAAAAAAAATAAATAGAGAATAGATATTTAACACCCGTACGCCTGTAAATTTATACTGTACACAAGAACACACTCAAAAGAGCACAGTGCAGCTTTCATCCTGCTCCAACAGAGAAAAGCTGTATAGTGTGTTTATATTTCTGACATAAATAAAATGTGTATTTGGATTATATGTACACGTGTGTGTGAGATCAGTGCACATGCTGCATTCCCTCAGCTCATGCCGCTGACTGGGCCTGCGTGCATACCCTGTGTCCATAGTGGCGCATGTCTGTATGCGATCTGTGCGTCACTGTGCCAAGGAGAGTAACTGAGGCCTGGCAGCGGAGCAGTTCCTGCCGACAGGCCAAGTGACGAGGGTTAGAGACTGTGCTCAGAGCCCTCACACACTGGCCTACAGGGATATGAGAAGAAGAGCAGGAAGAGGTGAGCGATGTGCTCATTAAACATAGAGAGAAATTCAGCAGGCCGTGCATATAAGCTAGCTGCAAAGCTCTGATGATGAAAGTGAGGCTGTGATTTCAAATCAAAAAGACGGATAAGATCACATGTCCTTGACTTTTACACATCTCATGTGGCTATATTTATCCAAATATATATCTTTTCAAATTACTGTAGTTGTAGTGTGTCTAAGTTCTGATGTTAATGTGACACAGACCACTTTTATTATTTGATTTTGAGGATCAAACAGCAGTATGAGATCTTCTGAGCCTGAGTGAAATTATACAGCTTGGTTAAAGGGGTAATGCAGCCATTTATTCCTCCACCTAATAGTAAAAAAATCAAAGCTGCAGAGGCCGAGATATACTCACTTTCTGTTGCTAGTATAGATCAAGCTTCAAAGAGACTGGATCCTACATTTCCCATGATGCAATGCAGTCTTTCATTAAGCCTTCTGCTTCCTTATGGTAACTTCTTTCATTTTCAACATCTGCAGTTTGCAATGTAAGCTTTCGGTTCTTAATTTAAAGTCTCATAGCGAAGACGCTGATCATCAACCATCACCATGGTTATTCATCACAGGCTGTGTAGTACACGTGATGAAGAGCAAACTAAATTTCATGTGTAAAATTGACCCCCTTTCAAGGAATTATACAGATGATGCCCTCTGTGTCCATCGCCAGTGTGTGTGTAAATTAATTAAAAACAGAAGACAGATCCACTAGAAGCTCAGCACTTTCTCTAATGTTCACCTTCAAGGTATTTCTGTCCTTATCCAGATTACCCTAAAATCCCCATAAGACCTGGACAATCCTAAGCCATCCAGGGCTCTGGGGCAGCCCCTTTCTAAAACCTCCTCTCCTCTTCCTCTGCCCCCAGCAGCCTCCTATAACACCAATGTTACATTTTATTCACACTTATTCATCCCAAATAACACCCCAAAGAAAGCACCAAAGAATACTTTATTGTGCACCCCTTGCAATTACGAGCTATAAATCTTGAAGGTTTTCCTCTTGCTTCTGTGCCTACTCATGTATAGGGTGAACCATGGGCAGCTACTGATCAGGTGCATGTAGTCTGCATTCTCCTTTCCATATTAGCTCATTCCAGGTAAGGTCAAAGGCCAGTAAAGCAAAAGGACAGGCTAGAGAGTCTAAGTGGGACGCTGCCTGGTCCAGTGACACTACAGTGTACTGTAATCTTACCGGGAACCTTTCCATTCCACTCCTCCTTCTCAGTCCAGCCAAATACATGACAACAGGACAAACAAAGTACAAACAAGCTCCACGGAAGATTGTCTGGCTTGAATAAGAGATCATTTGTATACAGTCACTTTGTTGCCAGGGCCATACCCAACTGTACAATCTTAATTACCTCACCAGCCCTGAGGCCTAAAGAGAGGATTAGAATTAGCAATACGCCCATGGCGGCCTCACCACCCCTGCTCTATCTGCAACCCTGCATGGCTCCACCTCTCTACAACAGCTTACATGTTTTTGAGAATATCAGAAGCGGTTCTCCGGGGCTCTTCAGATTGCTGCGAGAGCATTAGATAATCACCGGACCCCCCCCTCCACTCCACCTGCTAAAACAGGAGCACTGATGTCACCATTGCATGAGGGATCAGTGAGCGACACGAGCTGGAGCAGCAGGCTTGGCACACAAATTATACTTGGTTTAAAACACACACAGACACATGCACACACACACACACACACACACACACACCAAATGAGGAATGGAGATTTGATGACTGCATTCTAAGACTCACATTAGTGGAAGTTTGTAAACACACATAGACATAAAGCCCAGATTTGCTTTTTAGCTAAAAATCCTGCTGCATCATTAAAATAAAGGGGTTATAAGTAGAAAATAAATGCTTACAGCAGTAAAACTAGTAAAAAAAAAAGATAGTAAAAACAGGCTGACAACACCTGTCTGTAAGTCTAGAACTGTGAAATTGAAACCATACTGAATCACTTTAAATTTAAATTAAATTTATCTGAATGTATGTGTTAAAATCTATTTTTTTTTAATTGCTTGAAGTAACTTCTAGAAATGGGATTGGATTTCAAACCACGTGGATTCAGACGTGGATTTTAAAGTAAATATTTCTATTTGTTATACTGTAAGCTGAGTGGTATAGAGGAAGTATTCACTGCTGGTTACATTTCACAACCATAGTAGGTATCCTGTACTCTGCTTTGGTTTCTCTTTCTGTTTGCATGTTTTCTTTTCTTCTTAACTTTACTGCTATAAAATATAATCACATAAACTAGATACTGATATAAACTTAAAGAGAGAAGTACAACGATTGTAATTCCACCTTTAACCTATTTGACGTTTTTGGATCTGCTAATAACTCAACAGCAAAGCTTGTTCGTTTTATATAATATCATTCAGACTTTCACAATGCTGTCTGTATTAAACCTACAGTATCTTACCCTGCCCAGTATATATGCAGATTTTTAAATACAAACCATATGATCTAACTATGACCAAACTTTTAATGAATAAAAGGACAGAGTTTCTGAGGCATCATTTTTTTGGCAGAAGCTTCCAATTTTCTTGTGGGTGTCAGATGATTTAGAGTAAATAGAGAGTGATGTGATGTAGCGCTGACATGGAAACACTCAATATGGATACAATAAATAATGAAAGACAACACACAAGATGATGTGGAAGCTAAATGTGCAGAGATTAGTGGGCGCCAATGCCCATGCTGTAAAAAAAACACTCCCTCCACCAAAGAGTTTATGTATGTCTATGCCAAGTCAGCAGAATTTACAGAAAGACTACAGGGACAAATTTCATGAAACTTGTTGGAAGAGTGTAGCATGGACCAAGGACGAACCCCATTAAAGTGGATCCAATCGTGGGGCACTAATTATCTTCAATTTTCCTCTGTTTGCCTATCACAGAGGGCTGAACTTTTGGCCTTGGTAAAGTTCTGCTCTCTCTCCGAATGCCCTTGCAGTTTGTAAAATGTACAGTATGATACAGACAAAATATTTCATTCAGCCACAAGCAGCTATTCTGGTTACACAGCACACAGTTAAAACAGGTGACCTGTGAGGAATGTAATCAGGCAGGTGCGACAGGTACAATAAATGACACAGGCGCTTCGGATAGACGTGCAGGATTCACCACTATTTGTAAAATGATAGTATTCTCTTCAACTGTCTTTCATTGTCTCTCGTGCGCATGGCAATAATTTTTTTATGGGGCATGTACTCTCATAGTTTCCATTGAAACATTTCCTGCTCTCTTATGCCTTCCAAAATAGCATCTAGATTATAAGTTTGCTACTACACATATCACACCACATGCAATAGCTGAATGCTATAGTATGCTTGGTGACAACAGGATAACTGAAGCCGGCTCAATGTCATTGTCAAATAGTGGGAAGAAATCCAACAGTCGCAGGATAAAATGAAGTAGCATCATCATCCACCTTGAGTCAACTTTATCAAGCAAAGCCAAATTATATGGAGCAGAAAAATCCTCCTGAATAACAATAATAAAAAGGCACATTTAAGATGGTTCTTTTCACATATATTAAACTTTAAATCATTTAGTCTTCTATTTTCATTTGACAGATTATATAAAATGTATCTATCTTGACCAGTGGAGCTCAGAGGGGGGACGAGATATATATCACACATTTACTTGATTTTTTCTATACTCATTTAGCAAAGCAATGCAGACAGGCTCACTTCCTGTTTCTGCATCTTAGCTGCAAAATTCATTTGCATGTTACGGCCATATGGTTTCAGTTCTGTTACAGCAAAGTATCCCGAGCCTGATAGTCCGGTATTTGTAAAACTTTCACCAAAACTCAAAAAAGTGACCAAGACAGGCAGCTGACAACACTATATTTGTTATGATTTAGTTAAAGACTTACATATGAGTTGAGCTTTGGACTGAATTGTTACTAACCCCAAAATGTGCCCTTGCAACCATACATCTCAAACTACAAAAAAAGACAACAACCAAAACCAATGTGCACCATCTGTGCTTTGCCCCATAAAAATTGTAAGGGATATATCCACTGGGTGTACAGTATATCTTCAGAGCAAAAGGCAAGACGCACTCCAGAGAGTTCTGCGTCATAGCTGTGTCCATTAAACAAGAAAGGAGACAAGCACTGGCTGCTTAATGCGGTGGTGTTCAGAAGGTGAATGAGTGTCTTGCGTGTTTACTACAGCCTATAAGCTGCAGGCCTGTTCGCTTAAATCCAGCAAGGCTCTTGTCTGCTCAGTGCTTCTTTAGTAAAGAAAGGCAGCAAAATGAAGTCAAAGCCTCTGGAGCATAACGGTGGTGTGACGGAGCGTGAAAATGGCCAGAGTACTCAAGTAACCAGATGCTGTTAACATGGCACAATCACCACATAAGGCTCCCTTCCAGGAGGGATTAAAGACATTGCCTATGGACACTGACACTGTGACACTGTGCAAGAAAGACGACTGTCAAATGAACTCTTCCTTTAGGAGAAAGAATGATGTTATGTACTGTACGTGGTGTACTTTTCAAAACTGCTCTAAAATGTGGGATTAAGACAACCGTAGTATAGAGGGCATGCACATGACATCACCATGGGCCTTGGGTCTAAAGGGGGCATTGACGTGAAAAAAAAGAGTTATAACACTATCAATTGTACAAGTACACTGGGAAGTTTTTATAGACTGCCAAAGTCTAAAAGGAAGAGAAGCAAATGAATCACTGAAATTCAACGACAGGACTGGAAACATGAATATGAGTAAAATCCTACAGATTCTTTGGACTGCTTTCACTCCTTCATCCATCTACAAGATGAATATGAAGCTACAGCCAGTAAGCTTAGCTTAGGATAAAGACTGGAAACAGGGGGAAACTGCTAGCTTGAATCAGTTCGAAGATAGCAAAATCAGCCTACTAGAACTTCTAAAGCTCAAAATGAACACATTTTATCTTGTTTTTCCTTTTTAGTCTGCAAAAACCAAAGTGTAAAACCAAGTTGTGCTTTTACGGAATCAACCCCCAAGACTCCAGGATGTCACTGCACCCTGCCAAAAAGTAGTCAGACACATAAGACACATTTCTGTGCGCATAGGATAAGATATATCTATCTATATAAGATATATGTGTTGATTGGTGAGCTTTAGGGGTGCTAATGCTCCCAAAACGTCAAACTATTCCTTTAATTGCTTTTTGACTGTTTGTATGTCGACTTCTCGGGGGGTTCAAAATGAAGTATATCATGATACGCTCCACTTTTGATCCTTTTGTGAACAAATGACTGCTTGATTAATGAATGTGTCCCTTTAATAGTGATGTTAACAATGTTTGCAAGACACTTCAAAAGTCAACAGACGAACAAAAGAACTGCACACCTCTAGAAAGCCTATGAAAGATCACCTGACTGTCCACTCCAGCACTCTGGTTTGAAATAACATCGGTAGCGTGACACCACGACCCCTGCAGATTCTCACAGATTAAAAAGCTCAGAAATTGGGAGAGACACAGTCAAGGGGGGAGCTTAAAAGGCCACCAGTGGATCTGGGCCCACTCACATCTACATTCCTGTGAGCTTCTGAAAGAGAACAGAGAGCACTGCTACAAAGTAAACACTTGTAGTGCCTTGTTTTGGAAGAATACCATTTCCATAATCTCATGAAGCTCACATGCTGACCTTATGATACTAAATTCTTAACCTGGAGGGGGAGCAGAACAAGCTTTGAATGTGGCCTTAGTTGTTAAGAGTATTTCAAAAACAATGGGAGGTTCTGTTTTATAAGTACTGTAAATGCACCCAACTGACACTTCATAAGTGAGCAAGCTCTCGGAGATGAAGAGGTCCACTGTATCTACACTCAAGGTGACAAAGGGATTTATTATATTATCATAATTTCATTTCTACACAGGATCAACGTTCACGTTGTCAGCGGTGGGAGACTTTGGGCTCATTACATCAAGTACTGGAGCTGCCTAATTCTCAAGAATTGATTGGTTATAGGAAATAAAACATTTAAATACTGTTGTGGCAACATGTTACTCTTAGACTTTTTTGGGTATATACCAACATCTTGTAGGCTGATAAGGCTCCAGAGCTGCCAATACATCAGTTGACTGTGTGTGCTCCATGGGCCCCATCCCACTTCCTCTCAACTTCTGTTAATGTGCCAGTGGAGATAAATGACATAGCAAATTAATCCTCTACTGCCCCTGCAGACACTCCAGACAGGAAGGGAAATAGCTGACATTTTGTTTAAATAAGACATAACGAATGGCTGAAGTCATATTTTAAAAAGCCGCATTTTGTCTCGTATGTCAGTGAATTTAAAAGTAGGAAACATAAAATAAAATGACTGTGGAAAAAGACAAATGTTTTAAGTTTTAAATCAATAAACATTTCGAGAAACATGCTTATTCGCTCTCTTGGTAAGAGTTTGATTAGAGAAACAATAACACTCACACACTCTATCCAATAAATATGAAACTACAGCTATCAGCCAGCTAGCTCAGCTTAGTATAAAGTTAAGTCTGGCAAATAACGCTCTATAAAAAAAAAATGCAAAGCACTTTAGAGGCTTTAGAGGTGGCGGTAGATGGATTTTGTTACCTTTGGACAGAGTCTGAGCTAGCCGTTTCCCTTTATTTCCAGTCTTTATGCTAAGCTAGGCTAATTGGCTGCTAGTTAAATATATTGGTATCGATTTTGTCATGACAACGGTCATGTAACAGGAAAGATAAACTCATAAAACAAAATATCAAACTGTTTCTTTAATATATATGTGCCATTTGTGAAAAAACAAAATCCTGCCCCAGTGGGAATCAAACTGCTAACTGTGGCAGAGTGCCATGGGTTAGTGCCATGCTCTGGGCTATAAAAGGCCATTGTACATATACACATGACATCCTTGATAGACATAGATAAGCATAGTCCATCACTTGATCCAATCAGCAGCTGTAAAGACAAAGACAACAGCAGGGCCATTGAAGTCAACTGAACGTTAACATTTCAATGGGTGACACAGTTGGGAGACTGCTACTATTGTGTATTATACCATATGCCTTTGTGACGATAAAAACAGCTGTCAGTTAGAGAGAGTGAAAAAAAATGTATCAACTTTGGACATTCAGAGAGTAATATCGAAGAACAAAAGTTTTTATAGCGCAAGAGCAACAGACAGGGGGAAGAGCCGAGAAAGTTTGATAGCCAAATGAAAGAAAGTGAAAGAGATAGAAAAGAGAGAAAGAAAAAGAGCCAATATCAGTCTCCCTGCTCTTAGCCAGCAGAAAAAGCACAGTGGATTAATTCATCACCATGCTGAGCCTTTGCCCTCCTCTGGAATAAATTACCCAATGACTCTCAACTTAGACTAAACACACGCACACACACACACACACACACACACACACACACACGGCCAGAGAGCACACACAGCAACAGTGGGAGTGAAAACTGACAAATGGAGAGAGGCTGCCCAGGTCAGCGGTGTATCATAGCCTACTACACACTCTTTAAAAAAAAAAAAGTAAGCTGTGTCACGTGAGGTGTTTGGTTCTGAGACTTAAGTTCTGTGCTGTGAGGCAGCAACAGTTAAGTGTTTCCCAACTGACTCTTTAGTTTAGAAAAAGCAACCTTGTGTGCCTGTGTCACTTCAGGGGATGGGAGGAAGATTATTTTCAAGCTTTAATTCTGATAGGGACAGGGATGCGGGGAATGACATGTGGGAAAGAGCCACAGGTCGGATTCGAACGTTAGGCTTCCACAGCAAAGACTGAGCCTTCGCACATGGGGGCGGCTGCTCTACCGACTGAGCTAAACACCACCCTGGGGGCGGGAAGGTTTTAATGTGGGGGGGTGTCTGAGGTATGGCTGAGCAATTCCACCACTTATGTTAATGCATGCAGAAGCTGGAATCAGGCAGCAAGCAAGACGGTATTACTCTCCAGATACTTATAAGCTTAGCACCTTTTATTGCCCTTTTCCATTTATAATAAGAGGTAACAGTAAAAAAAAAAGATTCTGCGTTTGCTGTTCAGGGGGTGGGAGAGCTACTTGATTTCCTTGAGTGGGGGCAATCAGACTGAAAAAGTCAAGGCCAGATAAATGGTGTTGTGTTTGGCTGAGGTCTTTCTCTGTCTGTTTGGCCACACACACACATGCACACGCACACACACACGCACACACACACACACAAAAAAAGGCCACTATCACAGGACCTTGTACTTGAGCCTTATCATTGCCAGACCAGCCCATATGGTAACGTACCCTTGACAAAGACTCACATCTCAGTCCCCAAACTTCTATTGAATCTTTCTCACACTGTAGACGCCTGCACATGTTCTCTCTCCAAGTGTAAGCAAAGATACAGCACAGTTTTAACATTTGCTTAGTTCAGTTTTGCAATACTCTTAACTTGTGCACTTTAGCTGCGTGTAGATGTGGAGGATTATTATCAACCTTTAGGGAATGTGTGTTTGTGTGCTCTCTCAGAGTCACTATGACACATGCCATGGCACAAACACGCACACACAGAGATTAAAAACAAAATGCAGAAAAATTTGAGACTAACTGTTTGAGCTGAGGTGGATCTACTGTAATATACTTTATACTCAGGCTGCAACTAATGATTATTGTCATCATTTGATGAATCTGTCAATTATATCTTCATCGTTTGGTCTAAACATAGTCAAACATATTTTTGCCCATTTTTTTCACTTCCACATTTCCTAAAAATCCAAAGATATTCACTTTACAATCCCAAGTGAAAGAAAAGCAAGTCTTCACATTTGTCCATCAACTAATCGATTAATCAACCAAAAGTTTCAGGTCTACTTTCTACTGACACCTACTGGGATGTGGTGCAGCTCTATTTCAAATCAAATACATGACAACTGTCAAAGTTTTCTAAATAAAATGCAAGAAATTAGTGTATTAATTGCTTTTTGCAATGACAGCGTGTTACAAAAGGCCTTTATTAAATTTAGGTGGCGGACACATGCACAATTCCAGAACAATCAATGGCTGTTATTGATCTGCTATAGGAAGAAGAAATAAAATGAGCAGCAACGTGTATTACTGCGCCTTGAAGGCATCACAGCAAGCTGACATACTCATGATTTCTGATGAGAGAAACTATGACTTACTTTTCCATACATTATGGTGAAATTAAACCTGGCCGCTCACCAGAGACGACCACAGAGGACGTTAAAGATGACACCTTACAGAACAGGGATTAAGCATTTCCAGCTGAAGGAGATTTGTATACCATTAGTCTAACTCAATCAGGGGACTAATTCAATCAAAGGCACAGTGGGCGTCTTGACGTGGGGGCATCTGTCACACTGACTTCTCACTGCATCCTGCAGTGACATTTGGCCACAAAATTCAGCTTGACAGAGGCCCTCAAATAGCCTGCGGTCTGTCAGACAAACGCACACATACTCACATGAAAACAGCCAACACACAGACACACTCATGCACTACTAAATTCACAAGATCACACTTGTTTTTTTCTTTACCCAGACGTTTTTTTGTTTGTTGGGTATGTGTGTGTGTATGTGTTTGCAGATGCCTGCAGATGTACATGCAAAACATTACAGCACGAGCTTCCATTGATTTTATTATCAATGTGCCACCGCTTGAGGCTTCTACGTCATTATTCTTCATTTAGAGACAGGATGACTGTTTTCACGTCAGCGTTGCTCAACTTTTCTATAAATGGGATGAGGCCTTTTTTTTTGTGCATGTAAGATCATCTTTATCACCTCCAAACACACATGTGCCCGTCAATCTGAATAAAAGTGATAAGTTGTTCTGGTGTAACATCTTACACAAAACATGTATGCAAAACATAATGGCAAGAACCATCATCAGCTTCATTAGAAACACCTATTTACTACAAAACAGGCACAGCACATTTTGTTGTCTGTTAGTGTAATTATTTATGGTCCAGTACACAAATGGGACCGTTGATTTTTGTGATGATGTAACACATTGATGGCAAACTTTTTTCTATTATGTCACTCAATACTTTTCATTACTTTCCATTCACACACACACACACACACACACACACACACACACACACACACACACACACACACACACACACCTCCCCGTCCACTTTATAAATAAAACACATACAGTTAGGTGAGTTTTTATGAATTACTTGTCTCATTTTGTGCATGAAACACAAATATTAAGCCTCAATCAGACCCCACAAGGGCGGACATCCTATTGAAAAGCAAAACAGTCGGAAAGGTGAATCAGAGGCCAACGCTGTGTCAACTGAAAAGAGTTTGATATCCGAATGGCAGTGCTTAGATAAAGTGCAGTGCATATGAAAGCAGCAACAACAACAACAACAAAAAAAGAATGCAGCAAATGTCTGCTTCAACTCTTAACTCATAAAAACTCCAAAAAGAACAACACCTCAGGTTAGCGTGGCCGGGGCTGTGACCCTGCGACCTTTCACTGAGTGTGTGTATCATGGCCTAGTTCCTCGAAATACAAAAAAAGCAGCAATGTTGTACAGTCATGCATGGACATTTTTAGTTTGGAAGGGAGTTAAAATTAAAGTATCTACTGTATAATTTCTCTATATTTTTTTCGGGCCATTTTTGGGAAAGGATGGTTGCATGATGTCCTGAAAATCATATTATTTTCATGGAAAAGAAGCAGAACAACTTTATGTTACACACACACACACACACACAAACATAAACTTCTCACCCTCACACACATTGTGTTGCTGTGTGTCTGGAAGTGTAATGAATGTAGGTTCCCTCACCTTGCAGCTCGGGGGTTTTAGGGGTAGTCCCGAGGCAGGATTTCCTTGATGCTGAGTGGTATTAGTCTGCTGGGGTGAGTGGGAATCCTCGGACTCTTTTCCACTGTGGTAGACCACCCTATCAGAGATATGAATACTTGAAGCACAGCCCATGCTTCAACCCACTTCAGCCTTTTTCTTTTTGCGCAAGTGCTTTACTTTGAGGCTATCCGAGTGTCATTTGTCCTTCTGTGTGTATTTTTAAAAGGTCCACTCTTCCTTGTAAGGGTTCATTTTTTTAATATATATATATATAAATACATATATATATATATATACACACACACACATGTGTGTGTATCATCTGGGCCACAGCAAAGCCGGTTCTCCAATTGCTCTGACACAAGGCATGAATAATATATCTTTCTATCCCCCACCCCCCGACCAGGAAGCTGATTTCCTCCCTCTCTTTTTTCACATGAAGTTAATTGGAGGTCTTTAATCAAAGCAGCTGTCTCATCCGAAAACTTGAATTCCGTTATTCTTCAGCTGGTCTGCCTCAGATCCCCCATAGACGGATTTTTATCCCTCACTCCGGCTCCTCTTCAAGCCTTCTTCGTACCACATCACCATTTTCTCATTTTTTTTTTTTCCTCCTCAACTTCACTGTTATCAAGTAGGCCTAAGGAAAACACACACACACACATAGACACACACACACACACACATACACACACACACACACACACCATGCAGTCCCCCCGCCAGCTTCATGCAATAGTTTTATCCATTTTTTGTGTCCAAGGTTTCATGTGTAGTCGTCCTCCCCCACCCTGGAGCCATCAAAAATGATGCTTTTTTTTCTCTCCTCCTTTCTCTCTCTCTCTCTCACACACACACTCTCTCTCTCTTTTTTTTTTTTTTTAAACAATCTGGTTCCCCACTTCAGCTCAAGACACGGGCCATAAACCGGTTCTCACGACACTTTGCTCCAGTCCTGAGCGGTTCATCATCAACAGGCTGAAATATTCACACTGCGGGGTGTTATTCTGGCCAGTCGCTCCGATGTCAAACACCCTCCGTACAACATAATGCCATGTAGTCCGACACAACACTCCATTTACCAGCACAGATTCACCAATGTTAGGAAGCGGACAGATCTTGGTTGGATGGCTTTGCAATCTCCATTCAGCATTCAGGCATCCGCTGCTCCGGTAGAGGATGATCCGCCTGATATAAGAGGTCCAAAAAAAAAAAAAAAAAAAACCCGGGTTGCAGTTTGGCTACAGTGGCTACAACAAGGCTCCGAGATTTTGTCTCATTTCGTCAGGGGGGAGGTTGGAAAAAAAAAAAAAAAACCCGGGTTGCAGTTTGGCTACAGTGGCTACAACAAGGCTCCGAGATTTTGTCTCATTTCGTCAGGGGGGAGGTTGGAAAAAAAAAAAAAAGACAGGCTGTCAAGATTTGTAATATGTGGATGAACCACCTCTGGAGAATGCAATCGCTTGAGAGAGAGACACACACACAGAGGAAAAAAAAATCTAAAAAAAAAAAAAAAAAAAAAAAAAAAAAAAAAAAAAAAAAAAAAAAAAAAAAAAAAAAAAAACAAGACCGCTCCGTGTCCACAAGTTTCGGATCTGAAATCGGGGACGGGAGGATTATGTACGGTTGACGAGAGCGGAGGTAAGGCAGGAACCGAGCTACATAATGCTGATTTTATGTTTGTCTTTTCTCTGCCTTTTCTGGCGTTTGCCCTTCCAATTCTTCAGCACTGCTTGACAGCGGCACATCCAATAAAAGCACCCGCAAGGATTGACCTACAGCCTTTACTGACGTTAATGCAAATGAGCTCCGCGCAGCTAATCGGCGTCGTGCTCGGCGCCGCTGGGTGGTCTTTCGGTTTCCGTGGGAACTTTGAAAGCAGGAAAAAGAAGCTCACACACACACACACACACACACACACACACACACGGACAGACTCAGAGAGCTGGGCTGGCTTGCAGGTACTCTGTCTGAACCGGGTTTTTTCTCCACCCCGCCTTGCAGATAGCACATGCAAACCGGGTGAAAGCTGATTTTAGGTGAGTTTTTATTCTACAGGTTTATGTGCTGCAGAATGAGTGCTGTTTACAAATGAACACTCAGTGAAATGTTTCTGTAATATATGGAAGACCATTTAGAGCAAAATTTATTCAATTTTAATGTTGCATTATCTGCACACAGAAAAATAAAAAAATATATACTCACAGACTTTGTAATTGAAAGTCAGAGTATTGTGAAATGTGTGTGATTAGTGACATAATTATTGGAGCCATAAGTTATAAGTTAGCATTAGTTATTGCAACCACAGACTGTACAAAACATGGACGTACCCTACTGATTTCCATCGTTGTGGCCCTGGCTGTTGCCAATATAACTATTTTTTTGCAGATAGCATATGCAAACCGGGTGAAAGCTGATTTTAGGTGAGTTTTTTTTCTACAGGTTTATGTGCTGCGGTTTAGAAACGGTTTTAAACACTCAGTAAAACGTTTGATATAAAAGTCAGCTAATTATTTTGAAAAATGTTTTCATTAGTGACAGAATTATTGGAGCCATTAGATATAAGTTAGTATAAGTTATTGTAACCATTGTCTGTATAAAACATGGCTGCATCCTCACTGGTTTTTTAAAAGCTGTTGTGTAGCTCAGTGTTGTCGCCTGACAATCAAATCAGCCACACTCTTAATTATGCATAACGTTAAGTATTAATATAACGTGTTTTCTGCGCATGCGAGTGAAAGCTGATTTTGGTAAGTTTTTCATTGCTGCAAAATGAGTGTGGTTTACAGTGACGGTCAACTTTAAGCTTGAATATAATCTGAACTGGTGTGTTCTATAAAAATTCACGTACAGTTGTCATCCTCTAAGTTTATCACTGCTGGCTCATTTTGTAGCCAGCCTCTAGTGGCGGTTTAAGGAAGTGCAGTTTGCATTTGGTTTCAACTGTTGATTATTTCCATTATTGTTTATTGAATCTCAGGAAATATTACAAACATTACATTAAGAAAGTCACATTTTAGAAGTCACAGTTGTTTCTGATTAAATGATTAATTAACTACTCATTTCATCTCTATCTTTTTATCTTTATAACTTTGTGATCTTAAATTTCAACTGTTCATAATTTATTTTTCCTAATGACACTTTTTACCTCGCATTTCACACATTTCACATTTCATGATGGTGTTCAGCCACAGCCTCAGTACCTGTCACTTTATTTATATCTACTATATTTACTTTTCAAACGCCAGCACCTATTTTCTTGATCTTATGAGAAACAACACAGTCACAGTCACTGCAGTTATTAGTTTTGTTTTAACTAATAACAGTCCTCTGCCTATCAGTGTTGTTTGTATTTTGTGGGCCTTCACATTTAATCTGATGATGAGATTTCCTGTTTCGAAAGTCACTTGTCAGGTCCTAAGTATTGAGATAACAGTGTACAATCAGAGTCTGAGTGACGCTTGTTGACACTCAGCCGATTGGTTGATATGTATGAGTATGCACATTTGATAACAAAATACATGCCAGTATTCCTTTTTTAAGTAAAACAGGATAACATAAACAAATATTTTTAATAAAAATCCCTTACATATGAGATAGTCTTGAAGTAGTCTTGATTTCTTTAAGTTTATAAAATACCACAAACATTTCTTGTTACTTATCCACAAAATACTAAAATAACAATATATCTGTTGCAGATGTCAGACTGGCTGATTCAATATACAGTCTGTGTGTGGCAGCATGGCACAACCAAGGTAGCTAATAGTCAAGGAACGTCAACATTTCAGTACTGCACTTCCCTAAACCAAACGGCACATAAAGAAAGGAATGAAAAGAGGAAGAGACATCCTGACTATAGTCACTATAACCTCCTAAATGCTGGATCCCACATTTCCCATAATGAAACCAACATTTTATTATTTATATGCACTATCTCTGGAAAACATCTTTCAAACTGGATGCCTGGAGTTTTCTGTTAGGCCAAGTTAAGATGAACCTGATAACATCATCAGGGTATAGAAATACTCCCCATGACAACTAAACTGACCTTTATGTGTAAAATTGGTGGAGTTCTCCTTAATGCATGTCAAATGGCGCCAGTAAATGTTGTGAAAATTGAGCTTCTACTTGCCAAATGCTGCACAGAGCGGCAGAAATGGGTGTTAATTCTCAGTGGGATGTGCACTACTACCAACACCTTCACATTACAAACCCATTATTGAGTCAGTGTTGATGTCAATACAAAGTTTTTTACTGGAGCTTTAAGCATGTGAGGGTGTGGTTAAGTTACTTTAAGCAGGGCATGACTTTAAATTCATTGTAAGTCACAGTTTCAAATGGTTTATTGCTTCTTGTAAAACAAAACCAGTTTAATACAAGAATGTAAGTGTGAGATATGACAGATCACAGCATTTAAATGAATCCACTGACATCAGTTCTTTACACGCCCTCAGTAACACTGGCTGCATTATTCATGAGGGGATGACATGCCTTATTTGCACTTTCGTCATTTATGTTTGTTTGGTTGTCAGTTATCATCATTGTACATTGTTTTTGCATCATTCTTTAGCTGGAGGAAAGTGAGCCTGAAATGTGTTTGTTTGGTTTACTGTCAAACTGAATATGTTATCTGCACTACATGTAAAGTTTTGTTCTGTCAGTCCTGTATTTTTTTTTTTGTTGTTGTAAAAATTAGCCTGATGTTGACTGAAGCTTGTCCTTTTCTGACTGGAACAAGTACCTATATTAGACTTTTAATGTCAATATTCAGATATCAGCCTCCTATACCACCAAAGTAACCCCTTTTCTATGCCTCTCTAACTAAGAAATATATACAGTGCATATATAATAAGTTGAACTACCCATAAACTGTGATTATTCCAATACTTTCATTAGAATTAGCTGACCCGCCAATTTTTTTTTACTGATTTGGTGGGTCAGCTAATTTAGGACTGAAATGTAATTTATGAAAGTATTCCCTGCCACTCTGTTAGATCCCCCTGTGAATTGCAATCAAATTAATTTAGTTATTGAGATTTCTGACAGTGCAAGGTTTCATCACCACTTTTGCAGGCTGTAAATAAATAGGTGAATGCAACAGAAGCTGTACACATCAGCATTTCCTTGCAACATTTTCATATTAGCTGACAGAAGACAGTTTTCTTTACAGAGTAGCTTCATCCAAACCAGAAAAGGAAAAACATTTTTCCACTTAACCTTAATTGTGTATTGCCGTGCAGATTGTTCTTTCCTTCCCTAATATAGTACAGGTGAATGGATTTGTAGTTGTGGTTGAGGAAGCATTTGGTCAGAGTGTAAAAAGCTTAAGTGCTCCACTACCATTCACTGAAAGGACTTCAGCCCTAGTTAATCCTCCTGTCCTAGTTCACCTTCCTCTTTTCATGCTCCGTCCTCTCCGTCTGTGACTGTAACAGGAAATCAGGAAGCGCTGGGAGGAAAATCTTGAAAGGACCCGCACAAGAAACATATAGCGATAGTGTATGAAACACTTGGTGTGCACTGTTTTGATAGTGTTTCTTCGAACATTCAAGGTTGTCTTCCGTCTTCTATGCAGGCACTCATTTATTTGGAGAACACTATGCAGGTTTAAGGTAGATAGGTAGATAAAAAAAAAACCTAAAATAGTTGTTATTATGGCAAAAGATTCACCATGACATAGAAAAAATATGAGCATGCAGAAGGAATGACAAATTGACTCAACACATATTCTTACTCTTACAAACGTAACACTTTGACTTGCAGGTAAAACATTAGCTAAAGAATCTATAATCTAATCTAAAAATCTAAAATTAACTGGTTATAAAAACTGATTTTATTTACAGTAACAATCATGTAACTGAAAGGAAACACAGTAATTACCTGTGTGCTGTATTTCTTGTTATAGTAATACTGTTATAACTCTAAAGTAAAACACAGTAATGTCCAAGCACTGTAATTTTTGGTATTTTAACTGCACAATAAAACACATTAATTTCCAAGTTAACCAATTATTTACAACAGGAAATCACCACAGGGAGCAGGGTTGCCAGCCTGTTACTTAATAGCTGTAATTTACAGTGATTTTACTGTAACTGAATTAGTTATTTACTGTGTGGTTTGTGAGAGTTAAGTACAAGTATTTTAATAAACTTCTTTAACTGGTTTGTCATCTATGTTGTATAATGCATTCAAGTCAATTCAGCTATTATTTCACTTAAAGGACCAGCGCGTAGGATTACAGTTATTCTACGGTAACAAAAACTTGATGGTTTATATTTTCCGGAACTGGTGCTGAGTGAGAGCAGGAATCTTTCATCTAATCAGTCTCATCAAAGATAATACTAAACTAAAATACTACATACTTCCTGTTATATCAACTGTAAAGCGTCATATCTGCTTATCACCGTGTCCTGTCAACACTTGCTGAGCAGACGCATAGCAGCCACATTTGTTGTTTACATTGATTCTGATCAAAACTGTGCTCTTCATCACTTCTTGTAAGTGTCAAGTAACTGTTCAAATATTGTTCATCTGCAGGCAATGTGTCTTTTCTCACATGTCCACTAGAGGAGGCCAAATGAATGAATTTTCTAATTGTACAGTGACTTTAAACATATTCATATATATAATGTTCTCTTAACATTAATCTTTCCCCACATAAGTCCTTATGTAACTAAATATTCAATGTAATTAAACATAATATATTTTTCTGTTAAAAAGTTTGACCCTTTTTTTTTAACAGCCTAGATATTACAGCAAACAAAGATTAAAGCGGGAGCTATTTTTTTAAACAGTTCAGTGGCTGTGTGTCTTCACAGTATATCCACAGCACAGAGCACCTCATCTGTTTTCTCTTACTACGCCGTGGCCATGTTGCTGTGTTATGCATTGTCTGCACATGTTGTGCTCACGGTATCTATGTTCAGCCTGCTTTTCATTCAGGTTACAATAGACGACCCTTGTTCAAAGCATTAAATTGAAGCCTTAAACCTCACTGATGTGGATAAGCTCAGGATTCTTTCTGCTCCGGATCTAATGACGCATTGGTTAATGAATGAATGTGTTTTATACTGAAATAGTTTGAATGAACTCCAGCATGTCAAACTTTGATCCAACTTTATGTAATACAAACCGATAAAAGATGTAAGTCAGCATGGAAAGGGATACTACAGACCAACCAACCCGTCACAAATCACAGTGTTATTTGGACAACACGGAGGAATTGGAGCAATTATAATAAAACATTTTGACAAAAAGAAAAACATTTGTGTGACCTGTGATGAGCAAAATTTTCCATCCAACTAGCTTCACTTAATAACTTGCGAACAGTGACTAAACTACTGTATACTTGTGATACTGGTAGGACACTATTTTGACTCCTTTCACAGCTTACCTTGAGCATCTGTATATTTAGACTAGGAAGCCAAGGACTTTGAATATTTGTCTCGCACATTTGTGGACTCAGTACCCCCATGCCCTCTTGGATGCTCCTATGGTGTGTATAAAACATGATAACAGGCCCCTCCAGTTGAATAGTTAATTGTTCCCTGTGTGTTTTGTTAAAGAGTTGCTGTACGTATAGTCACATAATAAAACTAGTTTAATCTTATCCAGGGTTTGTAATTGTTTCACCATGAAAGCATCACAACTTTCTGCTCATTGGTACATGTTTCTTTTTTGGAAAATGTGGATCATTCCCTGGTGTGAGTGTTGTAATTTTGTCATTAGGCATGTGATTGGATATAAATGAACGCATCAAAGAGGCACTCCACCAATTTTACACTTAAAGGTCACCGCACAGCCCCATAACAGTTGTTAAATATCTTCTTTAATGGTTTTCCAAGTCCTGGAGGCTTGGAGTCTACAAATTCATAACAGAAAGACTGGGTTAGAAACCGAGGGCATGGGGTTAGAACGATGATTTACCAAGCAGAAAGGATCTAGCTAAAAGTTTTTAGTGGTTGCATTATGGGAAATGTATGACATCTCATCTTCTGCAGCTTTGATTTTGACTGCTCTTTTAAAATCTGTCTCTGTCTTTAAGTCCCCCAACTTCATGGAAGTGTACTTTCTGGTTCATTACACCAAGAGTCAAAAACTATAGGTAATGCACTGGAAGATTTTGAATAAAAGGTGGACTAGTTGAGCTCAAGCCGCATTGAAAGATAGCTGTTCATGCCACCACGGGACAAGTGTACAAACCTCTGTAGTGGACTTACATGGAAAGCTTGTTTTGTTCTTCCGTTCCCCTATAATGGCCACGTGTAAACACTTTTAATGGAGAAGTGCTTTCTGTGTCATGGTGAAGCAGGTAAAACATTAGAAAAGCAGATTTTACTGTTTCACTATTACATCTTGATGGTTCTGAATGTTACATACTTACATCATGTTTCAGCTTTGAACTACTGTCTTGGAATATAAGAAAAACAACTTGTTTGTTTTTAAGTGCAGTAATTGTATTTTTAATATATAGTATTGTATAACACTTCCATTTCCCTGCAGGGGATTGATAATGTTTGTTTTCTATTACCTATATCCTATATTCGCACCACATACGATTGTTTTCTCGAATATGGACAAAAAAATCAACATTTCTGCACATTCTCTGAGACACCTTTTTATGAATATACTGCATACACTCTAAAGTTTCGGCTACCAGACATGTGAACATGTTGATCCTCTCTGGCTGGACTGTTCTGGATCTATTTCAGCCGATAGTCACCTTTAGTCAAGAGAATATGAGATGATGACTGCTGTTTTCCCCCAGACACTGAAGCCTGATCATTACCAGATCCCAATCAATTTTCCTGTTCGAGGACAGTTGTTGAGGCAGCTGCAGTATTGCGCAATTAGGCAGCTGTGCACACAAGCAATCCATCTGCGGAAGACTTACATGGAAGCAGGAGGTAAGACTGAACAGCTGTGAAGAGAAGCGACTTGGCTTCAAGTGAACCTGTCCTGACACACGGTCACCTTCAATCCAGAGTGTGATCCTGAATATGATTTATCAGTGCAGGAGGCGGCCACAAGCCTCATCACAGGCCACAGCTGTAGCCTGATAGCATTCACCCTGTGGTGCCTGATCCAAGCCACATTGTGACAAAGGTGAAGCAGTTAAATAGGCAGCATGCTTACGCCAAATGTCAGAGAGCCACGCGTACTCAGAATGTGTCTGAAGTCATATGCTGTCACAGTGAGGTCAGAAAATGTTCAGATATTGGAGCTTTAAAAAAAAAACTTACTCCTAACAGCGCAATTGGATCAATCCTCAATCCTTTGTTTGTCACAAATCAAAGATGTTTATTTAAAGGTCTTGAGTGTCCACCTTTGGCCACACTTCAGAGGACAATATAGTATGTGGCTTAAGAATAAAGTGATGCTCTCATCTCGCACAAGGAGCACGGAGTGCTAAGAGCAGATTTATGTGAGACAATAAAAACACTGTGTAACTGCAGTGCCGAGAAAAGAAATCAAATAACAAGTAACCATAAAGATGGAAGCATTTTTAAGTTCAAGAGAACGTTTAAAGAAGGTATTCAGATTTAATTTTATTTTACCAACAGTAGTGTAAGTATATTTACCCAAGAACTAAACTATACAAATTTGAGTTCTTTTCTTTGCATGCCACTGTGAATAATGTACTATTTACTTCACTACATTCATCTGACAACTTGCGTATTACATTCTGCATACAAAAAACAAGCAGAGATATATGAAATTTGATGTTTTGTTATAATGTCAAGTCGACTCAAAGAACAAAACGATTAGTCTATAAACTAGTTTGATAATCACTTCGCATCAAAACAGTCCAAACATTTCATGGTTCCAGCTTCACAAATGTGATAGTTTGCTGCTTTTTCTTTTTAATTGGTTAAAACAACAATATTTTTATTCATTATAATCAAAAATCACCACCCCTACTGCAGATCCAGGCTAATGATGACGACTTTGAGAGACCACCACACTGGCACAGCCATCAGGCCAGTACTAGAAAGATGGCAACATAAAGTGGTAAACGTTGTAACGGCACCACTGACATTAAAAAATAAATTTGAAAAATATTTTGACATTGTAGATCTTACTGATCACTTTATGAGTGTTTGCATAGACTTACATTTCTCTGTTGACATTTGCACTACTGTCTTGCATTTTAATATAAACTCCTTATCTACTTTGTTCTTGCTCCAAAAAGTGCAATAACTGTATTTTACTTTACCCATCAATATCAATCAATAAAATTTGTCTCATCCTCTATTATCCTATATTACCACCATATACCATTATTGGCCTCAACAGAGACAGCTACATTTCTGCACAATCACCTTTTTTGACATTGTAGATCTGCTGACCCAGATTTACAGGTCTATCAAACGTGAACATGTGCATCCTGTCTGGTCGTCATTCAGACTATAAAGTCCCACTTAGTGAAAAGACGACTACTGTTTTCCTGCAGACACTGAAGCCTGATCATTACCAGATCCCAGTCAATGATTTCTATGCTTCCAGCTTCACAAATGTGAGGATTTGCTGCTTTTCAATTTCAATAACCCCCACCTTGTTTAATTGTATTATTTGGAACATTCCTTTAATAGTCCAATAAACCTCAGAGTACTATGTGTAATCTTCGACACTAGATGGCAGCAGAATGCAGACTTAAACAGGCTGTTGCACTACTTTCATCACAGTTCATTTGAATCCATGTTTTTCTGTTATCACTTTTCAGCATGTGGTCATTTCTAATTTAATTGGTATCAGAAAACAGATCTGAACATTATTTATTTTATTTCAAATCTAATATATTATCCTGCAGACTTCATTTATCAAAAATATTGAGACTCTACGCTATAACAATCTCCTATAAGCTGCATGCTTTACTATAAATTACTGTGCCAGAAAATGAAATTAAAAGAAATAAATTGGTCAAAGGGGAATATAGCATGAAAATATAAATATAGTGAGCGGTGTAAAACTCTCAATGGTGTAACAGCACCACTAGAATAAAATGTGTAATATTTTGATATTTCACCTGACTGACCTTCATCATTTATTCAGGAGTGAATAAATTATTAATTTTACACAGTAGAAGAATCACACAGCTTTTACTTTTTCGGGTATCCACTAAATAAATCCAGACTCTGCCTTCAGTTAAACAAAAGTAATAACTGAGCAGTTGTTTGATCTGTTTCTATCTCTACAATGAGGGCACTGTTTCTATTTGCGTTTACAGGATAATATATGTTGCAATGTTCCTCCCATTGACATCATCCTGGTTAATGTTTACAGACATAAAGGTGTTACTGTAAATGTGGTGCCACACTCAGTGCAAACTGTGGTGCCATTTATCAACCAGGTGAATAGATCCCAGGTTCACAGGTTTGTGTAATCCACAGTGACCTACTTTATTCAGCTAAATGTGTGATGTTCAACAGTGGAAGTATATTCACTACACTACACTACTGAAGACAGAAGTTTACTACTTTACACTTCTACTCTTTTACACAGCAGACCGTACGCTGTGTAATGAGTACCTTTTAATAATTTAAATGTCCAGTGTGTAAGATTTAGGAGGCTCTATTGGCATATATGAAATATAATATTGATAACTATGTTTTCATTCATGTATAATCGCCTAAAAACCATTACCTTAGAAGGAGCCTTTCATATCTACAGGGGGCAGGTTCTCTTCCATGAAGTCTGCCATGTTGAACCAAAATGTTTCTACAGTAGGCCAGAACAGACAGCCCAAACACGGACTCTTTTTTGTGAGTTTTATGGCTACTATAGTTTCACCTGCATGCTGAGGTGCAGGATATTCACCTCAGCATGCCAAATGCCACTACATTCTATACACTGGTCCTTCAAGTAAAACTTTTTATTGTAGGCTTTTTACTTACTTAATTACACTAACACTCAAACGTTTGATTGATGTTTGATTGATGTTTTTTCTTCTTTCCTTCAATAATAATATTTTAACATAGAACAACAGCATCATTTGGATACCAAATATATCATTTATATTTCAAATAGTTTTGGCCCCAAAGGAAGAATAATTAAATGATGAAAAGACAGACAGACAGACAGACAGACAGACAGACAGACAGACAGACATCTTTACGATGACTAGCGTTTCCTTATATTCTTATTTAACTGTTGTTATTTTCTGCCCTTTCAGGTGTCAATCAGTCTTATGCTTTGCTCAAACCTCATACAAAATAACATCTGTTTGTAAAGAAGACTTTCTACAAGCGTAAAAGACCATATAGAGTACTCCTTTTAGCCATCTGACTGCACTGAATAAAGCTTTTGTGGCAGATGATCGAACTGTTAAGCAGTAGTAAATAAGTATTTTAACTTCATTAAAAACATCAGTACTTCTAGCACCACTGCTAAAATGGATTAAGGGTTAGGGGTTTTCAATTTTTCACATAGTAATGGTCAATTAACAAGCATAAGTATCTTTAAAAAATAACTAATAATATAATCACAAGTTACAGAAATGACACACAACTTTTTAAAATTACATTTATTAATGTTGTACAATACAAAACATCACTTGCATTCCACTGTTGAGCCATAACTTATTTTTAATTAAGACAAAAGCAGCCAAGCACTGAGAATGACTAGTAGCATATAACTGGCCCAGATTTGCAATAGAAGAAAACAACAGAGGCAAAAGGTATACAATATCTGATATGGATCGCGTACTTTTAAAGTAAATATATAAAAACATTTGTCGGGAAATCCAATAAAGAGTATGAAAAATACTAATAATATTTTATAATATACCAGCAATAAGAAATCAATATTGCTTAATGACCTACGTAACAATGTTTATACATTTCTTTAAATAAAAAAAAAATAAACTTTGGAAAAAGATAAAATTAAGGTTTCTGACTTTTCATGAGGAGGTAGCATCTCTCCTCCTGTGCCCATCGTTTGATGACTTTCGCATACCAAATTGTACCTTGTCCTCAAAGTTATGACTTTTAGATGTAGAAGTCATAAACACTTCAGCTTCACAATAGCCAGGCCAGAAATGCAGTTAATATTGAGATTACTGATTGAAGTAAAGTTATGCTATTGAGCATATATATATATATATGAACAAAGCTGTTGGCAAAGGCACTGATGCACAGCAATGTCAAATCAAAACAATTCAAACATGTTCATTTAAGACATAAAGACCCAATCCAGAAAAGGACTTTGGTGCCACCTGTCATGATAAAATTAGAAGTTTTGTTTCATGCAGATTAGAAGAATAAAATGTTCACAGGTTCAAGTTAACACCTAAACATCATTCATTATTTCTAATGTGTAGACTTTTTAAGATAGAAATCCGCCAACTGAAGATTGCTGTATCACAAAGCGGCACCCTTCATTAACCTGTGTGTACATACATGATTCACTGACAATAAAGAATTGACTATTACAGTGGTATTAAGATTTGGGACTGAGGCTTAAATCTTTAAAGCTCAATAAAAACTGCCTATTTCTGGCATGGCTAGTGGAAGTAGGACTGCAGGGTACCACGGCGGCGGACATCGGTTGTCCAGCAGTGGAAGCCACCACCCAGTGAATTGGCATGACGAATGTTCACCTTTATGGTCTTGATACCTGCAACAGAAAAACACATTTACACGTCATTAAACAGCAGAGCAGTCGAGAGGCCTCGTGTTCCTGGAATAACCATTGAAATAGGTGGTTTTCCTCATAGATAAACGCTGATGAATCTCAAAGGAAGCCAAAATATGATAGAATAACTTGAATCTATGATCTCACCAAGATTCTCAAACATTTTTTGAATGGTCTCTTCATTGGCATCAACCATAACGCGCTTCTCATCCAACATCAGGACATTCATGGACAGCCATTTGGAAGACATCCACAGTGGGTGGTCTACAAAGAAAGCAGAGAGAGTGTCTTTTTGTTCCAGTCAAATCTTCTGCTTATGTAAGAGAAGATAAGTCTTAGTTTAGCACTCACCATCAGGAATCAGAGGTGTCGGAGGTTTCACAACAGTCCAACCAGCCTTCTTGAACATGTCAATCTGAGGTACAAAGAGCAGTGGTGAACATGCAACACTTTGTGTCATTTATCAAACCAAGTTTATGTATGAGCCCACAAGAGGGCAGCACGCACGCTGTGAGAAATCCAGTCCTGTTTTACTGTACCTGGTGACATGGACGATCAGGGTTTGACAGCACCAGTCCTGGCCCGATGATGTTAAAAGTGGCATCGATGTGCATGGGGTTGGGGTCCTTGAATGAGATTATGTGGATGTTGTAATCTGGGGCCAGATGGCGACGCATCCATTCGATTCCCATGTAATTTGTAACCTGTAAACAGCAGAAGAGGTTTGAAGGAGTTAGCCATGCTGTATAATCAGATGCAAGTACAGCATCATGTACCAGTGAATGATAAATTGGTGTTCAAAGGACACAGAGACCCTAATATCTTCTGTTTAGCTGTAGGGAAGTGTTGCTTTATCTAATCTTTTAGTCTGCACGTTGCTCTGCATGTGACTGACTTTAATAAGCGAAAGACTGTTTGATAAAAAGAAGAATTTGTCCTTGTGGTGCTTTAAGAAAAGTCCCCCCCATCACATAGCAGACATGAGCCTTTATACCTGACTCCTTTGGACAAAAAGATCCCTCCCAGCTCGGATGAAATCAGCAGCATCGAAGCAGGGTTCGTGCTCTGTGGTCACGAACTTCCCCTGGGCGGCCAGCTTGTGTCTGTCCTCCACTGTGTGCATGGGGTAGTCCTGAATGACACCATGGAACAATGATATGCAATTAAGCAGTAATGCTCAGGCTCCTGTCACGTACACCGCAATAAACAGCACAGGTTAAAGAGGTCAGAGGTGATAAGAACTACGTTAAACAAGAAGTTCTGATGTAGGTTAAACTTTGTAACATTTACGAGCAGCATGCATTGATTTTAGATAGATAAAGCCTCACCTGATCGTACAGTTCATTAGCCATAGTGGGTTTAGGAGCAGTGGTCCATTTAGCGCCTTTTCTGAAGTACTCCTTGATCAAAGGTCTGTAGGCTCTGTACTCGAAGAAGCGAGCCCTCCAGGCCATAGGAGCCTCAATAATCTCATTTCCCACAACCATAAGGATGTCTCTGGGCATGGCAGCATACATTCCTACCAACAGATTCAACTATACACAGTTAGCTTATATATAATATATAAGTAAAATATGATGCTTTAAAACCGTTATCACACACAGATAAATGTGAAGAAGAAGTAGTCAGATCATTAATCAGAATCAGAATCAGAAGTACTTTATTACTACTATTAAAGTAGTATTACACTGAAAGGATACTATTTACATAGAATAGAATAGAATAGAATAGAATAGAATAGAATAGAATAGAATTATTATCAGCAAAATGTACTTCACATCAAAAGTAAAAGTACTTTTTTTAGGAAGAATAGCCCTCACTCATTATTATTGAAGCATTAACAGCTGGTTGAAGAGGAGTAGCATAAAATGAAATGAACTACAGCCGTTTGTGTACGTGCACTGTGTGACTTGTCTTACTGGCTTTGAGTTATGCCCTACTTCTTTACAGACATTTTTTTTTTTTTACCTGATGATATGAAGTCTGGAGTTTTGTATTCCAGGGACCAGTCGATGGGTTCTGGCCTCCTCACAGTGACGCCCTCATGATGCAGAATATTGCACATTTCTTCAATCTCTTTAACAGCTTTCTTCAAGTGGTCGTCAGGAAAAGATTGGCCCCCATACTTCTGATAGAAGGGCCAGTTCTTCTCATATGTGTTCGCCTGTTGAGAGGTGTGACAATATGACAATATGAATCTCACAATTCAATTTAGATCTCAGACTACAGTTTCGATTCTCTGTTTTTTTAGGAAATCTACACATCAGTGGCCCACTTTGGACATTACATTATCTTGACACGATAGCTTACTTTCACTTCCACAGTGAAGGGAGGCACACGGGCATTTTCAGCACGGCCCACGATCACCTCCTCGAGAGGGTCCCATTCATTGTAGCTGCAGACAGGACATTCCTGCAGCATAGGCTCAGTAACATGTTCCTCTTCGATTGCACGCTGTGACTGTGCAGCTGCTGCACTCGAAGTGCTCTGGAAGGCCCTCTGCACCCACCCAGTCACGGCCCGGCCAAGCTGAGAAGGGGGTGGGGGAGACTTTTAATAGTGTGTAGCACAAAAATGCCTTTTGGGTTTTTTGTTATGGGAGTTGCATTACAAGATACTGAGAAAGGATTTGTTTAAAAAAATGGCAAATCTTTAGATTTATTTCCAGAAAATTGCAGTGTATACATATTAATACAATATTTGGAATACACAAAAACGAGCTGTGTGTAACTCCCATTGTTGTATGATCACTTTAAGTGATATACAGTCAAAGTGACTCTATATCCAGTGATAAAGAGTCAGCTTTGGCATATAAAAAAGGCACATTCAAATAGAACATAACGGTGTAGGCTGCTGAAAAGGAACAAGGTGACCGTAGGTATCAATGAGAAATGCCTTCAGTTTGTTTGATGCCAAAGTACACGTGTTATTAAGAAGCGTTATCTTCTCCCCAGATAGTGTGGCCTCTCCTGAGCTCAGGAGCAGTTCAAGTGTCACTGAGTGTGGGAGCGCATCTGTGCCAAACAGCTGTTCACTGTCACTCAGGGACCAACGTGCAAAAAAAAAAAAAAAAAAAAAAAAAAAAAAAAAAAAAAAAAAAAAAAAGAAAGAATGAAAGAAGAATCAATAAATCAATTAAACAGATCTCAAGTGCTCAGACGTAGCCTAGTGAAGAAAATGTCCAACATAGTGTCTTTATTGACTGACATGTGTTTGTTTTAACCAACAAAAATTGTAGTTTTTGAACAACAACAACAACAAAAATAAAATAATGAAAAGACATAAAACCACCATAATACCAACCATGGCTCCGATCAGATGGGCAGCCTCGGCCCCCCTGCTACCTCCTCTGAGACATCTGACTCGCAGCATTGTCCAATGTAATAGTGAGCAAACAGCGCAGGATCCAACTCGCAGTTTGCTTCATGAATGAAGACGCCTCAGCTTTATAGGAGTGGGTGTACGTGTCTCTGAGACCATTGGTCGCTTGCATGTTGTGGGGCAACGTGACTTGATGAAAAAGCATTTCTGAAACTTAATCCCTTACGCCAGCAAATTCTTATCAACTGGACTACTAGCGTTAAAAGTTTCCAAGGGAGAACATCTGAAAATGTCTTAAATCTCGTTTTGTGTGGAATATCTTTGTTCTTATTAAAAAAAAAAAAGAAAATTAAGAAACATTATAAGTCGATTAAAAACATGTTGGAATTGCAAATTAAACTACAAATTACTGGATATATATGCATGGAAATGCTGAAAACATAAACTTAAATCTTTTAGGGATTTAATTTATTAATGAGTAATTAAAAAAATTAAGAGAGAGTCTCAAAAGTGATTATATTTTTATTTCTTTTTTATTAATATTTCCTGAGTTGATCAGAAAAAAGGTCAAAATGTCTTTAAAAAGAAGCAAATTTACTAGACTTCACTGTACTGTGATTCAGTTTTATCATGCGTGCTTATTAAATTGTCTTTGAATCCAGTCCAACATGATAACATCAACGTGTAACACTGTGTGAAGGAACATATCCAAAGACAGAGAGCACAGCAAAGGGTGAAAAAAGAAAAAGGAGTTCACATAATCAAAGAGATAGCCTTGTGCAGCCCGTGTCACCACATGCTTCTCTGGGGTGTGCTCGCAAGAGTTTCATAATCCAAAGACCTCAGTGACCGCTGATATTACCTCTAAAAAAAATCTCTGGCTGATGCCCAAAGGTTAAAAGGATTTGCGAGAAGGAGGCCTTCAGCTCCCGGTAGCATCATTTACTGTTCAGTGATCAGAATTTTGTCAAATAAATTGATCTCTTTTTTATTAGATGCCACAGCAAAGTGACTTCCCACAGTCTCTGCTGGCTGTCTGGCAAATTTGTGACGACAAGAGTTCAGGAAGTTACTGCTCCAGGTCAAGAAATAGTCCCCTGTAAAACTTCAGCCTCTTGCTGCTGACTAAACAAGTTATAAATATATAATATTGGTAAGCTTTAGTGGTGCTGGCATGCAGATTTTGTTACCATTGGGCTGAGCTAGGCTAGTTATTTCCTTCTGTTTCCAGTCTTGATGCTAAGCTAAGTTAACCAGCTGCTGACTGTAGCTTTCATTCATCCGACAGATGTGAGAGTGTTATCAAGCTCCTTATCTGAACTCTTGGCAATGAAGTGAACAACTATTAACTTTAATAGTGCATGTTAAGTGGTGTAGTGCAGGGTAAATGCATGTATGCACACTGATGTATTAGTAGAGGCCTGTGAGCTGAATTTTTTTTCTAGGATTGTGAAGACATGACACAGTTCAGTCCAATTTTGATGAGTAGGTCGAGTAAGAAATGAAGAAACTTCACTCAGACTATATAATCACGTAGCTGTGTCACTTGTCTGTGGGCCAGTATTTATTGCAATTCTGCACCTCTTCTGCAGCTAATCTTATTTTCATATTGATTCTCATTATCTGAGGTCATGCGTCTTCTATGTCACTGTTTTTAACACGTACTTTGCTGGACAATTATCATTACTGACTAAGAAGAAACTTAAAGGTCAGGTGTGTAGGATTTAGTGCCGTCTAGTGGTGAGGTTGCATATTGCAAACATATGAGCACCCTTTGCCTCATCCTCTCTGTTATAAAAATTAGGATTACATGTCCTGAAGGCATTTCCCTTTATTAATGTTTGGCTGAGACTGGCAGGGGAAGGTAAAGTTTAGGTTAATGTATAGAAATAATAGAGGAAATAGAGGGCCAGGGACAGGTCAGAGAGGTGACATTTAGATTGGGGATATAATGGCTACTGATTAGGGGATATGCTGAAGAAAACCGTTTAGATGCTTTATATGCAAATTATCTGTTAACAATTTGCAGACAGCCCATTTTTAGAAAAATGTATAAGAACCAACTGTCAGAGCTCCTCGGGAGCCCTTTTCTCTGTAACCCCTTTTGTGTGTTGCACTGTGAAACGCTCCTTCTTGTACAAGAACAATAAATTCAACTTAAACTTTGATACTTTGAATCCAGTCCTCCTTATTCAAGGGTTTTTCTTTAAAATTCCTGTCACACTCTCTTTCCATGCGTGTAGGAAAACCTACAATCTCTGCTTGCAAAAAAATACAAAGGCTATATCTAGAGTCAGTATTCTGTTTGTTCATTCTGGGCTACTGTAGAAATGATTCAATATGGTGAACTTTACGGTCCTTTAAGGATTGCCCATGAATGCTCAGAACATGACCACCTCCAAAGGTACTATGCCCAGTATGTATAGATCATTAGTCTGGGCAGCACCTGAGCCTCTTTATATGTAAAAAGGTTATTCAGTATAAAATTGTTTGTAGAGCCTATAAAGCAAGACATTCCAAAATTGAGGACAATTATCCTGATCAACGTTGGCATGGTTGTGGGAAACCAGGGTTCTTTGTTATTCTTTGTTATGTTTTTATTTTTTATGTTTTACTCTTATTTCTATCCTTCTATCTCTTTATCTTTTATTGTTATTTATTGGCTTTTTTAAAATCTTATAATCATTTCTTTAATCATCTGTCTTTTTATTGTACTGCCTATTGACATTATAGTATTATTATACCTATTGTGGGAGCGCCCAGAAGTGTACATTAGTTTCAGTTACTGTCCTGTATGGTGTCTGCAGAAACAGAAATAAGTCTTTTTACATCTCTCTGCAAAAACAATAATCTTGATGAACTGGGAAATGTTTATGTAACTGTAACTGGTTGGAGGACTATCTTGATCTGTTAGACATGGAGAGAACAGCGGGTCTTCTTCAGTTCTTTGATAAAGGCCTGGGCGGCCACGGGGCACAGTTGGAACCTTTATGGAAACTGAGCCTTTACTGTATTATCAGTCATTCTGTTTGTCCTTTAACTACATCATATCAGTCCTTGCTGCTCTTCTAACCCTCTGTAAACCTAGATTTGATTTACTTTTATTATTTTAATTGTAAAGCACTTTGTAACTTGAAAAGGTGCTGCAGAATTAAAGTTATTATGTTGCGCTGGTACTACACATCTGAACATTTTGCACTTTCTGTAAATCTGGTTTCTGAATTAACAGTAGTTACATTCATATGCTTTTTCATTCATAGTTTGAGACAGTGTAATTGTTTTGTGGCTGCAAATAAAAGTGGAGCACAAACAAAGAAAAGAGTGCCACCTGCAGGAATTTCAAAACAACGTTGATGGGGCCCCTTCCTCATTTTTCAGATGTCAGTGACTTATTTGCAGTTCCACCAAAGAGACATTTCCCCCTCTAAACTTCTCACACGGTTCACACTGTATCAGCACAAAAAAAAAGGCAAAGGATGGAGAAAACGTCCAGCAAATAAACAGATTTATGTGTTATGTTTATGTCTGATAATGAGAAACTGAAAATGTTTTTTGTTTGTTGTTGTCAGGTTAAATGGTCAAATGTCTGGCATTTGAACATCCACCTACTGCACCAACTGACCCCAGACAAGCTATCATTTAAGTTCTACAACCTTTTTCAGCTGACCCTGACACTAGTGCCAGAGATGTAAGAGATATGTGCAAGACATCTTCTTTTAATGTTGTTGTTCTTTAAAGAGGTCAATTCAAATTTGAAGATCACTGCTCAGTTTTACAATTAGTTTTTGTTTGATTTTTTGCATAAAAATAGCATTGAGCTGGTGCTGAGCAATATTTCAAATTATTGAAATATTTGACCTAGATGAACTCCATCTACCCGTTGAGAAAATGCCCCGCCCCCCTGAACAAATCCCTATTTGCAGCATTCCCCATTTTGCAGCAGGGGCTGCACTTTTCTTTTTTTTATTATTATTATTATTGCGACCTGGAACTTTTAAACGAGAAAACATGATGGAGATGTATTTACTTTCCATCATTATAGCAAGTATTTTCATCATACCATTCGCACTCAAAACTTTGTCCCCTTATTTTTGGGTGGATGTTTTGTATCTCAGGGATCTACTGCGCATTTTTGTAACGTTTTTGTCGAGGCGAAGAAGGAGACCTTTCTTCTTTGTTTTGGACCGTTTCTTGGAGCAGACCGCTGCGCATCCGGATAAACTGTTCATAGTGTTTGAAAAAGAGTCCTACACGTACACTTACACAGATAAAAGGAGCAACAAAATTGCCAACGCGTTACAATCCCACCCTGGGTATAAAGCTGGAGACGCCGTGGCACTTTTCATGGGGAATGAACCCGCCTTCATGTTTACCTGGCTGGCCTTGGCTAAATTAGGCTCTCCTGTGGCTCTTCTCAATCACAACATCCGCACCAAGTCTCTCCTGCATTGCTTTAACTGCTGCAATGCCAAAGTGTTGATAGCAGCCGCAGGTATATGCATCTATGTGCTTCTGCATTACGAGCAAAACTTCGCTCCAAGTGAAGGCCTGTCCTTTATGGAGCCATTAACTTCAGCCATACATTCAGGCTGGATGGGCTTCTGGTTTGAATTTTAAATGGTGATTTCAAACTGTTTTTAAGAGTTAAAAGTTATTTTTTTCTTCAAAATATTCTTTAAAATTTCAAGTAAGGGCTTCAGAAAGTGTTAGATAGATTAACAAATAGAAGTTTAAAGTTAGCATGGCTTTTTTTTCCTGGAGATATTTCTCATCATAAGAGATGTAAAGAAACTAAATGCCTTGCCTTGCCAGCGTGAGGGACTAAAACGTTTTATATAATATTGATCTAAAATTTGTTTAAATCCCATTTCACTTTGTTTTGTTAGATGAAAAGTTAATTTTCTGTTTTAAAATCTATTCAAGTATTTCCATCGGTGATGTCAGGGATCACAAACAGTATTCTGCATTCTGCATCAGTGCACGTTATCCTTGTCTTCAGCACTAACCCTTATAATTTAGTGTTTGTCCTCGAGCCTGTATTCTTAGGTAATTCTCAGTAATTCATGTCCGCATTTAGACCTCAAAATGAAAGTTGAGCTTGCATGGTTGCAATGCTTATTTTCTGTAAAGCTGCATTTTTCACTGTCAGTATCGGATCAATAGCTAGCCCAGTTTGTTTAATAATTTAAAACTAGTATCTCATGGTTATGGTTGTGATGTATGTCTCTTTCCAGAGCTAAAGGAAGCAGTGGAGGATGTGCTGCCCTCTCTGATTGAGCATGGTGTTACCGTCCTCCTGATGACCAAACACTGTGACACACCTGGCATTGAGAGTTTCTCTGATAAAGTGGATGAGGCATCAGACTCCCCGCTGCCTCAATCCCTCAGATCACACATCACATTCAAAAGTCCTGCAGTTTATATTTACACCTCTGGAACTACAGGTATTGAAAGCAGCTGCATTTGATTTTCAGTTTCATCTGACCATCTTTTTTTTCCCACAATAACATATTGTAGATCTTCTTCAGGCTTCAAAGTTGTGTGTTGCTGTTTGTGTCTTGTTGCATTTCAGGTCTCCCTAAGGCAGCTCTGATTAATCAGAACCGCCTCTTAATAGCTCTGGCTATTTTATCTTCAAACGGTGTAACGGCTAGTGATGTCATCTACGTCAACCTGCCTCTGTACCACACAGCCGGATTCATGATAGGCTTCATTGGCTCCATTGAGACAGGTGAGGCCAGAGTGTTAAACAAATACGACTTTGTGAGAGCTGTGTGAGTTTCCTTGCAGACTACTGACCTAACAATGAGTTGTAGCTATCATTGACCTCAGCAGAGATGAGACAGTTTTGTTGCAAGGGAGCTGAAACTCAAATAATTGTACTAAGACTCTAAGTAATTGTATTTCAAGCCGAACTGTTCTACATTTAAATTCAGACTGCAGCACAGCAAGAGGTCAAATCTGCACCAAAAGCTGTGCTACAGTTCACTATACATCCATGACTTTACCAAGTTGACTGCAAGCCAGTTTTTAATGCAAGCTACAGGTCACAGTATCCATCTTAGTTTGTAACAGATCTCAGGATCTGCCCCTGCCTATCTCAGCGTCTTACTAAAGGCTCACGTCCCAGGGCGTTACGCTCCGCTCATACAAACCGTCTAGTTGTACCCTCGCCTCTCGCAAAGCGAGGTCACTCTAAACTCTTCTCTGTGGTCGTCCCCAAATGGTGGAATGACCTACCAACGGCTACTAGAACAGCAACCTCCCTTTCGACCTTTAAAAAAACTTGTAAAAACCTTTCTGTTTCGAGAATGCTTCCCTGCCTAACAAATCTAACAAAACTGACAACTACTCTGTGCTCCTTTACACCTTTCTCAGCTTATGTCCTCCTCTGTAAGTCGCTTTGGATAAAAGCGTCTGCTAAATGCAATGCAATCTAATGTAATGTAATGTAATGTAATGTAACAGGTCACAGGTATATTTTGTGTACCCTTAACTGAACTTCAAGATAATCACAAACCAAACTCTAAAGTTCTAAAACAGTCACAACGTTTTTAGGAGAGGTTATGAGTGCTCACTGTGGCTGTTGCATGAAATCTAATCAGAGATGTCTTTAAATAAAAGGATGAATTAAGTGTTTCTTTATTTAAACATGTCTTATTACTTCAGCTAGATAGCTTTAAAGTAATTGAAAGGAGAGATCTATTGGCAGACTATGACAAATCATTAGTTTTTAGTCGGCCTGTCCCTTCACATCTAGATGCCTCCAAATCATCCCCACCCTGGACCTTTTTAATTTTCTGAACACGTTTGAAATACATGTTTGTTTGTTTTTTCACAGTGCAGTGGCAATAGTTAACATGCAATTATTAATCAGGCTGGTTCCAGATCAGCTCTGAAACATTTTGCCAGAGGAATCAATTGAAAGTCAGATCTCATAGCTCATGCACCAGCTGTGCCCCCTGAAGATTTAGCTGATTTTGCTGATTTATAAAAGTGGCACCCTGTTACAAGACCTTCAAAAGATTCTCATAAATGGCCTAAAAATGAGGGGAGTGCTACAGTGTTATAAACTGAAAAGTGATGCCTCTACTCCTACTCCTTCTCCCTCAGGGTTTCTTGCCCCAGGGAAGCTAAATGAAAGAATCTTTTGTCAGTGTGAACCAGTAATCTGAACAGAGCTGGGTCATAAGACCAGATTACCTTTAAATGCTTTCATTTAAATAGGCTAAGTTCACACACTGTTTTATGTCTGTGTAAGCAGCCTAAGTTACGCTCGTATTAGGAGATATCAGATACTGGTACACAACAATGACAGTCTGGTTGTGCTGGACATGCAGTTAAACACAGTTAAACACTGTTTTTATACTTGTCTTTGTTTAAATAGACTGTATCTGTGCTTTTCTAACTGAATATCTAACGTTTTGAACAGCACAACTTTCTAAATTAAAGACAAAAAAAATCAAACCAAATCTGTTTGTCACTTTTCTGCTGCTGTCCAGCTCATAATCAAATGTTCCTTTTTTATTGCAGGGTCAACTATTATTCTGAAGAGGAAATTTTCTGCCTCTCAGTTTTGGGACGACTGCAGAAAAAACAATGTGACAGTTGTCCAGTACATAGGAGAAGTGATGCGTTACCTCTGTAGCACACCGAAGGTAAAATTATTTGTACTTTTACTTTTCCAGCTTTTATTATTATTATTCAGTCATGCAGAGCTGTGTACAATACAACTTTAGTAGTACAGAACAGAGCAGAATAGTTTAAGGTACAACAAAGTGGAGTTTAAGTCATCTGTGGTTGTGAAGGAGCTTTCATAATGTCATAAGTAAACCTGATGCCTCATATTAAAAAAATATTGGTCTAATATGTTGACAGATTGATATATTGATCTTTTAATATATTTAATAACTATTATCTATTCACTGAATGTGGAACTGAAAGTTTTTTTTTATTGTTAGAGTGACTGCAAACAAGCTCCTGGATCTTTGGTAGGGCGCAGTGAGACGTTCCTCCACTCTATAATCTTAACCTCTGTAAAAACTCCTTTGCTCGGGGCATCTGCAGAGCGCCGTGAACCGGCTGCAGCAGGCTGCCATTGAGTCAGGTCTAGTCTAGAGATTAACTTTCCAAATCTGTACATTCCCACAGTGCAGCACAGCTGGTTTACCAAAATAGAAATCATTAAATCTCAACTATCGGGTTCCAGCCTTCTGCGTCATTATCTGTGGGGGTCTGAACAGCATGAAACATTATGGCTATCAATTGCTGATACAATTGATAGCCATTGCATACTTTTTAGATGCCATAATGATATAGCTGCTGTATTTAGGAGTACACATTCTGCCTACATGTATAGCCATTCAGAGTATCTAGTTGCATCACATGAAGTGCAGTCTCAATTTACTGCGTGACCCTGTACGTAGCAGTAAGAGGAGGTGGTTTGTCTGTATCTGGTCACCTCTAGGAATAGATGGTGGCCTTTACTGAGGAAGGCCATATCAAGTAACTTGGCAGCCAGATCTCCCTTGGACTAAAATGTGTCTTTAGGATCATATTCATTACACTGATTGGTATTTCACATACAGTATTTGTACTGTATGGTTTTTAGAAAGGTGTGTATTTTAAAGTCACACGGAAGTATTTTTGCTATTGTGAACTTGCTACTTATGGATAGTGATTAGACATGCTTGATCAGAAATCCTAATTAAGGGCCTGATTATATGACTGATGTGTTTATTAGAAAGCATATGAGTTCAAATACAGTGGGGGTCCAAAAGTCTGAGAACAATAGTCAAGATACTTTAATTTTGCATTTGGTTGAAATGTAAAACTTGTTTTTTTTTTCTTCATTGCAAATCAAAAATATAATCTTTGAAAAATGTGCATGAGTTTCAGAATATCTTCAGTATTTTGCTTCAATAACAGCATGCACTCAAGCAAGTTTGTGTAAAACCTGATGACCAGTGCTATGTGTCATAATGTGACGATGATCCAAAGAGCGTCTTGTGATGTTACAGAACGCTTAATCAGTCTTCAAGTGTCCCCATAAATGTTCAATGAGGTCAGTGTCAGCTTACTGTACAAGCTTTCCTTCTCGGTCAAGACTCCTTGGTCTTTTTGGTCTTGCCAAATTTTGAGATGTCTTTAGGGTCATTATCCTTCTGCATTATCGATCCTGAAATCGTCTCTGAAGAATGGAGGGCTGCTTCACCTTGGTTTAGTTGGTCAGTTCAGTGCAGGTATCTGTTATAAAAATTAGGATTACACTGCTATTCAGATGTTTTAAATCATACAATGTGTGTGTGTGTTTCTATTTATTACATGCCTTGAGGACAATTCCTTTTATTAATGTTTTGCTGAGGCTGGCAGGGAAAGAGTTTAGAGAAAGTTCAGGACAGAATGAGGGCCAGAGACAGGTCAGAGAGGCGTCATTTAGTCATCTATGTGGAGTGTCTGTCAACAATAGGGAGGTGTCTGACAGCCCATTAGAGTGTGTATAAAAACCAACTGTCAAGGCTCTTCGAAGAGCCTTTTCCCCTTTTGTGTGTTGCACTATTAAAGGCTCCTTCTTGTACAAGAATAATAAATTCAACTTAAACTTTGATACTTTTAATCCAGTCCTCCTTATTCGAGTGTTTTTCTTTAAAATTCCCATAACATTATCCACCTCCAGTGTAAGTAAAGCAGCCCCAGACCTGAATATTCCTGCCTCAGTGTTTCATTTGATACAATGCAGCGCCATTCTCTCTCCTATTTGTCTCCTTACATACACCATTCTGTTACTGTCATTAATCTCAGACTTGGACTCATCAGTGAATGATGATAAAGTTTTTTCCAGTCATGCACATGTGAGATGCTGATATTTCTTAGCCCACCAAGTGTTTGGCTTTGTTTTCCTTCCCGATAAAGTGGTTTAGAAACTCCTACTCATCCTCTGAGAGCTCTACAAGCAAGACAAGGAGTCTTGTGTTTCAAATTCTTTATCTGTGATGAATTTGCTTTTCCATCTTTCAGGAAACTAAGTTTTATGTATCAATCATCTAATTGTGTGGTTCTGACACTTTTACTTACTTTCTAAGTCTTCAAATGATTCAGAAATTGATTTTCAATGTAGTCTTAGAATTTGTACCCTACTATGTGTGTTTAAAAGCAGTACAGTCCCACATCTTTTCAAAATGCTGACAGGCCCCATCACCACCTTTTCTATACTTTGATTATTTTAATGAATTAAGAATTACATATAGTATATATTATTCCGTCACCACTGCTTGACTTGTTTATTTGTCTTTATATTAAAACACAGAGAGAAAATGACAAGGACCATAAAGTAAAACTGGCCATTGGCAACGGTGTCAGAGCAGAGATATGGAGAGAGTTTCTCAGTCGCTTTGGGAACATTGAGGTCCGAGAGTTTTACGCCTCCACTGAGGGAAATGTGGGATTTGTCAACTACGCAGGCAAAGTTGGAGCTATTGGACGAGTCAACTTTTTTCATAAGGTAAGACTGAGATCAAACAAACATTATTTGTGTGTGTAACTTAATCAGAGCTCAACACTAACTTTAAAAAGTGGTTGCCTGGCATCAGCTTTTGGTTTAGCGTATATTTTTAGTCTATTTTAGTATATTTTAAAGATGTATTTTGCCGTGCATGTTATGCTTAGTATATCTTAACCAAAGATGGCAACCAAATTGCCAGTTTCCCAGAATGGATGCCAATGATGGTGACCTGACAACCATTAAAGTCAAGTTCTGTTAAGGTCCACTTGCTAACATTTTCAGAGCTTTCAACCACATCTCAAAGTCTGACACGTCTATTCTCTGGCAGGAAAGATCCTCATCCATTTGTTGATTCTAGTAAAAGGCTGTAAGATGTGGTTGAAAGCTAGTAAGTGACCTTGAGTTAGGATTATTTTGTCACACGATTAGCCAAAGTAGTACTTTGAACTTTTTTTGAACCATTAGACATCCTGTGTTGTGATTGTACGTGTAAATATAAACACTGCATACGGAAATCTAATATATATACATGAATGAAAATGTCATATCTCATGTCACATTGTCACACATTGGAATGTCATGTATGTTCACACTTTCACATTTGGAGCCACAGTTGCCATGTTTTTGAACCATTCATTTTACCTCTGTTTACTATCTTGTGTTACATTTTAACTTGTAACTACTCATAGATGTGCGTGATTACATGACAGGATGATATTGAAACAAAATATTACAGGAGATGCAGATAATTATTTAAAAATGCATTCCAGCAGTCTAATAGTTTATTTTCATTCTACATCCTGTATTATAGTATAGGGTTTTTTTTTTTTAATATTTAAGAAATTTTGACGTGTGCCACTAGAGGGAGGTTGCGTACCACCAGTGGTAAACCTTTATACTGTCTGTGTGGTACATGTACCACAGTTTGACAGCCAGTGATACATGTCGTTTTTGGATTAACAGTATTGGTACATTAATGTGTATGTTGTATTTTAACTGCTTTAACCTGTTTAAGGTTAAGCTATATACTGTTGGGTAGTTTGATCTACAGTAATGCATCATATTCTATAAGATCATCGTATGTTTGGAGCTCTCCTGTAAGAACCACGTATACAAAAGCCGGAAAACGGTCCTGTTTCCAGCATTGTCGCAATGCATTTTCCAACTAATCCAAAGGTCCTTTTTAAAATAGTTTATCTAGCTTCCAAGTAGGTGGGTTTATTAATCTATAAAGGAACACATAATTCACTGGAGAGTAAAAGAAGTATAGTGAAAATACTCACAAGTGCCTCAAGTACATGACAGAAGTAAATGTACCTGAGTAATTTGACCAATGTGAATTATAGGTTTTATTCTGCTGTTGGTATCTGGATGGATTGGACACATAATGCCATACTGATGTTTTCCTCCTGTAGAAGCTGTTTCCATACACTCTGATCCGGTATGACACGGAGAGGGATGAACCGATTCGAGATGCAAATGGCCTCTGTGTGGAGTCACTCAAAGGTGAGGACACGTCTGCAAATATTAATATAAATTAGATTTACCAATGAAAAGCAAGTAGTCCGTTGATAAGCCAATGGCAGTAAAGGACATTGTCTCTTGGCTTTTTCTTTAAGGTGAGACAGGACTGCTGGTGTCAAAGATCACAGACATTGCACCTTTTGTCGGCTATGCCCAGAATGAAGAACAAACAGAGAGGAAAAGACTTCGTAATGTTCTCAAGAAAGGAGATCTTTACTTCAACAGCGGAGACCTGATGAGGATCGATAAAGACAACTTCATTTACTTTCAGGATCGTGTCGGTGACACATTCAGGTACAGAAACTAAAGCAGTCATATCTGCCATAAGAACAACAGGATGAAATATTACAAGAGCTCTGCCAGTTTACTGCTAATGTTGTAATACAGGATAGATCCATAAAGATATGAAGTGTCTTTCCTTATTACGTTACCAGCGGCAGATTTAAGAGCGATTCTGACACTTTTTAAAGAAATTTTGTAAGAACAGTTCTTTATTCTGCTTTTTTTTCTAGCAAATCTATTTTTTCCTTATTAAAAAAAAATAGACTGATATAAAGTTGTAACTTGTTTGAACCCACAGGTGGAAAGGTGAGAATGTGGCCACAACCGAGGTGTCTGACATCCTGACGATCAGTGACTGTCTCAAAGAAGCCAATGTTTATGGAGTCGAAGTACCAGGTTAACATTTCCTCTGTACATTTCTTTCATCACAGTACATTTAATAATAATATCATAACTTCCAAATGGCAAAATGACTTGATAATGAAGTAATTAATGAAGTCAAATGCTTTTCTGTTCTGCCGATGTAGGGCATGAGGGGCGCATAGGGATGGCAGCTGTCACTGTGAAGGAAGGTTCACACTTTGATGGAAGTCAAATATATAACCATGTTGTTAGCTACTTGCCCTCGTATGCCCGACCTCGCTTTATGAGGATACAGGTAATTTCATTACACACACATGCATGTTTTGTTTTTTCTCAGTGTTTTTGCAGCATGTTATCAAAAGCAGATGATGATATTTGAATATTGTATCTAAGTGAGTATTTTGTACTTTTCTAGAATGCCATGGAGGTGACGGGAACTTTCAAGCAAATGAAGATGAAGTTGGTGGAGGAGAGTTTTAACCCAGGATGTATCCAGGACCCTCTTCACATCCTTGATGATCACAAGAAGAGTTACATGCCGCTGACAGCTGAGATCTACAGCTGCATCATATCAGGCAATATCAAACTATGAATTGACTTTTAGCGTTCAATAACGGTGTACACTCTATTGGTACTTTTAATGACATGATTTTTTTTTCTTTTGTTACTAATGCTCATATTATTTGTGTGCGGTAAAGTAATATGGAGAGATAGATGCTTTTATTAAAAGCAGTCGATGGGACTCAGACGTATAAATGCAAGTAAGAATATAAATAGTATATTTACTACCATGGTGATAACTTATAGTACTACAGTATAAAACACCCGTAGCTGAGGGCTTTCTATATTTCTGAATTATTGTGTTGTGACATCACTGAGGTCTATTGAGCAATGCCTTCTTGCTGTCGTTGAAACCTAGGCCAAAGGTCACACGCAGAGAACAAACGCAGAGTCAGTTGAAAGTTTTAGGAAGCTGTTAAATTTAGTAATCAAGTGAAGTAACTGTGGATTCATACTTCTTAACTGGTGATCTATGTAATGTGAAGCAAACCAGACCTGATCAAAAGTGTTAGTGAAGAACAGGAATTCATGAAATATTCCACATGAAGTCAAGTATTAAATCATCATTAATGACGCACTACTTAAGTCTTTTTTTAGTGAACGATGACAAAATCCTCTACATACAGCGAAATAATATTAGTATTTAAACACACCAGAAAGTCCAGAATCCATCCCAGAATAACCTCAGAAAATCCCACTGTTGTTGTGTATTTGTAGTTTAATAATAACACGGTGAATGAATCAAAAGGTGGGTTTATTCTTTTTATGATCCGTTTGCTGCTGTCGATGAAAAAGCTGAAGAGATTCACAGGAAATGAACCTTTGATTTGATAACTAGAAGAGTCAACAAGCTTGTTCTTACTGTTACAGTCTCGGCTTAACAGTGCCACACTTTTTTTTTTACTGAAGTGTAATTTTCTCAGTTTTTTACAATAATGTGGGTTTAAATTATACCTCTTTAGGATAATGATTTTTGGAGCCACCTGCTAAGATTCATGATAAGGTCATAAAGCATAAAGGGGGAAATGTACTGATAACTCGTGTGTTGCAGAGTGCTTTGTAACTTTTTACAAGTGAAACTGTTTTTGACTTTTTTTCTCTGGGCCATAAGATGATGTTTTGTAATGATTTCAAATAAAGTTGTGACTTGTTGAAGTGTTTTCAGCGTTACTTTTGAGTGTTCAGTGTAAAAAAAAAAACCTACAAGTTGACCGAGGAGTGGAAAGATACAACATCGCCAACATTTTCTTTCTGTGCGTAAAAAACATCCAGGGAACTCTATTCGCTAAAATTGTAGCGTTTCTGCAGTTGGAGGAAAATGTCAAGTGATTATACAACAGGAACAGTTGGTTTGGAATAAAAAATCGAAGAAGAAAGCTCAAAGTTCAAAAGGCGTAAACGAGGCACGTATATATTCAGCTGAATCTTGCAGGGATTACTCCTCTGGCAGCAGGACCGCCCGATTTCTGCAGGACACAATGACTGCAAATATCTTGTACACCGCTATTGCAGGTTTGGCAGTATTGCCATTATTGCTTTACCTTAAATACCCTTATATTTGGTACGATTTACGCTACGCAATTTCTGCAATTCAGGTGGGAATACGATTGAATAAATACAAGAACAAAAAACCGTTTTACAGCATTGTGGATTGTTTTCTGGACAAAGTAGCGAGACAGCCTCACAAGAAGTTTCTACTTTTCGAGGAAAGCTCGTACACTTACATCCAAGCCGACAAAGAAAGCAACAGAGTGGCCAGAGCTCTTTCTCAACATGCCAACCTGAAGGAGGGAGACACGGTGGCCCTCTTCCTGGGAAACCAGCCACTGTTTGTGTGGTTCTGGTTAGCACTGGCCAAACTTGGATGCACAGCTGCTTTACTGAACTACAACGTCAGATCCAAGTCTCTGCTGCACTGCTTCTCCTGCTGTGAAGCCAAGGCCCTGGTCGTTAGTGCTGGTGAGGTGTCTTGTGCATGTGTCCATGTAAAGTGTGTAAAATATGTAGGCTGTTCTCTTGTGAGTGTGTTCTTTGCATGCTGTTAGAGGTCGAAAGTTAATTCTTTAAACACTGACTCATAAAAACAACATTCTTGAGGCGCCTTATAAGATAAGAAGCGATTACGCATGGGATTTCAAGGTTGAAAAATCTTGTCTGTGCTCTCTGGTGGACATGTAATGGAGAAGCTTTCTAAATAACCTCAAGTGTAGTTTAGTATTTACAGTAGGCCCATGTACTGCAGCAGTTAACAATGATTTGTGCACTGTAACCCTTTAAACAAAACACATACAATCACAAAAGTAGGTGAGGCTCTGTGGGTCAGTTTCCAGATTTCTTTGGTGCTTCCAGTGTATGAGGGAGGAGGGGACCATAAATATTCTGGAGAAATTATTAATAATCATGATTTGTAAGTTTTTGTGTATTTCAAGATCAAGAATCTCATTGGAACACTAATGTAAACATCTCCAGATTAAGCTGAAATACTTTCAAAAGTTCTCAACAGGTTGGAAACATAGAAATATACAATTTAACATTCAACTCTGCACTAAAGTGGCAGTTTTTCCGACCGATAAAACATATGTAGGCCTACAACTTAAGTTTATATATTGCTGCAGCTTCTATGGCTGCCATTTTTACATTGCTGGTGGCCCCTCCCTTATGCCACATATCTTATATGATATATATATAAAATCGAAATCAATATTTGGGTTAATTGTAGAGTTGGTTGTTTTGCACAGTTGTTGCTTTGCATTAACTATAATAGGAAATATCCATTAAATATGTCACTTAGGGGTCTCAGTTTACTCAATGATAGCAAAGGGGTCCCTCAGGGAACAAGGTTGGGAACCACTGGTCTAGAGTAGTTGGGTTTGGTCTTAATTGGCTCCTTTCCCATGATTTTCCACATCTGTGTGAAACTTTGTTTTCCCATTTTTACCGTCACTCCCTAAAGCCTTCATTTGGCTCTGTTTTGTCTTTCTCAGACTTGCGAGGGGCTGTGGAGGAGGTGTTGCCCACCTTGAATCAGCAGGGTGTCCGTGTGTTTGTCCTCAGTGATCACTGTGATGTGGAGGGCATTGAAAGCCTCTCTGATAAGATTCAGAAAGCCTCGGATGAGTCTCTGTCACCTCAGCTGAGGGCCAATGTTAACATAAAGAGTCCTGCATTGTACATCTACACCTCAGGAACTACAGGTAATCCGACCTTCACCTCTAATCAGTGTTTATATTTTTAGTGTGGCCTTGAGTGTAAGAAGTACAATAAAAAATATGCTACTTCTGCCTTTTATCTCTTTTTAGGGCTTCCCAAGGCAGCTGTAATTAACCAGGAGAGGCTATGGATGGCAACTTTTCTCCAGTCTATTGCTGGCGTACGCTCAGACGACATTATCTACATATACTTGCCTCTTTACCACACTGCTGGCTTTATGATGGGACTTACTGGGGCCATAGAAAAAGGTGATTCGTGGCATCATAAAACTACTAAAGATCCTTTTCGGTCTACATTCTGAGTTTACTAAAGGTTAAACTAACAGATATATGACCTCAAATAACAGGCAGTTTGGCTCAGTTGACCGCTATTTGAAGTTCAAAGTCCTAAAGGCCACACATTTACAACACCAAATTAGTGCTCGGTGTGTGATAAAGTTGCTGAAATCTGTGCCTCTTCATTTGTAGGTATCACAGTTGTCTTGAGACAAAAATTTTCTGTTTCCCAGTTCTGGAACGACTGTAGAAAGCACAATGTTACTGTTATTCAGTACATTGGAGAAATTATGCGCTACCTCTGCAACGCACCAAAGGTAAAACTCGCTACAACATTATTACAGAAAATTTAAATACAATGTTGCCAGTTTACATTGTTTATTCATTAAATGACCCTGACCCTGTACTTAGACACACACAGCTTGTGCTAAAAAAAGAGATAAACCTCGTGTGGTATTTATTATCCCAGTCTCACCTATTCTTCCATGTCCTCTAGAGAGACAATGACAGAGATCATAAAGTCCGATTGGCTTTGGGGAACGGGATACGAGCCGACACCTGGGCTGATTTCCTGCAGCGCTTTGGGGACATTCGTATCTGCGAATGCTACGGAGCAACAGAAGGAAATGTTGGCTTTGTCAACTACGTCGGCAAAGTTGGAGCTATTGGCAAAGAGCATTTCCTCCACAAAGTAAGATGGGGCAATAAATGCTGTTTATTGGTCCGTTATGCAATTAAAGGTTACTGTAGGGTAACATTTAACACCATGGGATGAACTCGCAGGGTTGGCTGGACAGTTTATTCAAGTTTTGCAGGTGCATTTTTACAAAATGAATAGTAAACATACAGATAGAGTATGATTTTATACTTGCAAACTCTCACGTTATTTTCTCCTCAAACTATTTTTCAGATGGGATATGAGTATGCCCTCATAAGGTACGACACAGAGAAAGAGGAGCCAGTCAAAGACTCCAGAGGATTTTGTATTAAAGTGCCTAGAGGTGAGCAAGTCTCCTCCAAAAATGTGACCCACTCTTGGTCTTGTAGCTTTTACTAATACTAATAATTGCTGCATCCTCTCACCTACAGGAGAGACCGGTTTGTTGGTGGCAAAGATTGGAAAAAAAACACCTTTCACTGGCTACGCCAAGAACAAGCAGCAGACAGAGAAGAAGAAGCTGAGGGATGTTTTTGTGAAGGGAGACCTCTACTTTAACAGCGGTGACCTCCTAAAGATAGACAATGAGGGATTTATCTTCTTTCAAGACCGCATTGGAGACACTTTCAGGTCCGTGGAAGCTGAAATAATTGAGACAGGGAGCCCAGATCTGGAAACAGAGTTTTATCAACTGATTTTTGTACTTTACATTTGTACTGTACTGTAATTTAAGATGTAGGAAACATTACATTTGACTATATTCAAGATCATTAAAAGCCCTGAACTTGGAGAACATGATTTCAGATTTCAACAATTGCAGACACCCTGGTTATTCTGCTGTGATGGCTTTCAATATTTGGTGACATATTTTTTTCCCTGACTATGCTTGTATCTAAATTAAAACTAACAGCTCCCAGTACTAAATGAACACATGTATTGTCTTTAAATTCAGGTGGAAAGGAGAAAATGTGGCAACCACAGAGGTGGCTGATCATTTGCTCATGGTGGACTTCATTGAGGAGGCTAATGTCTATGGAGTGAAAGTGCCAGGTAATAATTCTAAATTAATAATTAGCAATGATTTTCATATTAAATGATTTTGATTGAGATACAGATTTGTGGAGTTTGCACTGATATCACCACGTGACGGTGCTCTGAAAGCTGATTCCTAAATGTATAAACATAATAACAGTATTAACTTCAACTTTATTTATTTATATAGCACCTTTTATACTGAATTGTAGCCCAAAGTGCTTCACAGAACAGAGTAAAAACAGAAATAGACAATGGAGCAGTTTCATGAAAAACTAGAAATTAAAAGAAAAGTAAAAACATAAAACTACAACAATGAAACAAATAAGAAAAGAACCTATAGGATAAAAAGCATAATTTAGGAACAGTTGCAGTAAAAGTAGATATGACCTGTACAGTAAATAAGAACCAGAGATAAAAGTAACAGGGAGTGATCAGGACATAAAAATTCAGCAGTGAATGGCCAGGCACCTTAGGTAAAAGCCAGGCTAAAGAGGTATGTCTTAAGTTGTTTTTAAAAAAATGTCTACAGAGGTGACTAGAGACTATTCAAGTTAAATATTCACATTGATATTTGTGAAACATGTGAAATATTTAAACATATGCATTGCCAACTTGTTCTAGTTGAAGTTGTAGAGAGCTGCTTCTTCTCTTACTTGTTTTAAATTGCAGCACACTCTTTGCAGTGACACCAATATATTACCACATCATAGCATTTTTTAATACACGAACCTCCTGAAATAACGCCTTTTTATTCTTTTTTTTTTTTGCTGTGCTTGGCTGATTAGGTCACGAGGGACGAATCGGAATGGCAGCACTGACACTAAAAGAAAAAATGGAGTTTGACGGCAAAGCATGTCACCAGCATGTCAAAAACTACCTCCCCAGCTATGCGAGACCACGCTTCATTCGCATACAGGTAAACAAAGTCCACTGACAACATTATAACATGTAAAAGAATGTTAGGAATTTGAAGGAAAATGTCTTTGTCGTTATATGACGATTTATTTTCCTCTGTCAGGATGCGCTGGTAGTAACAGGGACCTTTAAGCAAATGAAGGTGAAGCTTGCAGAGGAAGGCTTCAATCCTGTCGTTATCAAGGACCCTTTGTTCTACCTGGACGACAGTAAGGGCTACGTACCCATGACTGAGGAGATATTCAACTCTATCGTAGAGGGAAAAGTCAGGCTCTGAATGAATTTTATTATTGGACTGTCAGCATCAAATAGTACATTTGATTTTTAGGTTTTAGCTGATAAAAGATGTCAAATAATGATAAATAACTTGCACATTGATTGTTTATGTACAGCACATTCCATGAGCTACTCAAACTTTTGTGAGGAATATTGTATACTAAAATATATCAAGTGATATAATCTTGTTTGGAATACTTTTTAATAAAAACATATTAAAAACATGATTGTAAATCATTGGTACAGGTAGATACTGATCCTTTTGTACCAGAAGCTGACTGCGCACTGTTGTGGAAATGAAATAGAGACTTCTGCCGGCCGGCAAGTTTTTATTTTCTTTGCAAAGAAAAGGTCAGTTTAACACACGAGCGGTCAAAGATGGAGAAAAGACCCCGAATATTGGGACACCTAGACAATTATACCTGAGGGGCATTCCTTTCACATCCCATTGTCTGCTCAAGGAGACACCCCTTCAGGAAGTGTTTCCACACCCTTTTGTCTGTTGCAAGTATTGGCGCCGACCCCCCCGATGATGTGTTTTACACCTGAAGTATCCTGCAGGATCTTGTATTTAGGTGCAAAGTTGAGTCTAGGCATCTCAAATTACAAAGACAAAAGGAGCTGGTTTCTTATGTCAGTACGGGGGAGGTTGTGCATCTCTAGTGAATGACGCACAACATTGAAGTTACTATTACAGCACCAACACGGTACAGAAGTAAATTGCTTAATTATCAATACCTGTATTTATGTGTGTATGAACTACTGTACTACTGCTCTCTGGATCTTTACAGGAGTTTGGGTGCAGTGGAAGTTTCCTGTGTGGTTGGAGAGGGAGCTGTGTTGGCTACAGGAGTAGAAGACATACAGTTTGTTCTTCTGCAAGTTGAGGTTAAGTTTTTTTGAGCTGAAACCTTCAGAGGACAGCACACCTGGTGCCGGCTACACTGCACCAACTGGTTGCAGAAACTGGGCACGCTGTAGAACTTTGTCAGCTTTTTCAAGGCATGTTTACCCAGGAGATTTGACGGCTCGGTAATCTCAAACACAGCATCGGGTCCTGCTGTTTGTGGCGTTGGGAGAGCACCTGCAGCATAGCTAGACATCAACCCATTGTAATCGAAAGGCTCGCTGTTGCAGCTTAGAGAGCGCATTGGTCTCGTAGACAGATTCCAAGCCTTGTCAATCCACAGCTCCACCTCAGCCTTGTCCTGTCTGGTGGCAGCCTCCTCACTCTCCTTGGACCTGGTGTCTGAGATGGGGTCTCGGTTCCCTACAACCTCATCTTTCCCTGATTTTGGTTGGTCTGCATTATTCAGAGCTTGTGTCTCAGCCAGAAGTGTGGAAGTCGTTTTAGAGATGATGCTCCAGTCCCTAAGGATGTCATCTGCTGTAGTGAACTGTGAAGTCACCGTGAATCGGATGATGCGTTTGGTGCGAATGTCTGCAGGGATGAGGTACATTTTGCCTGACCGGGTCAGTCTCCTCAACAGCTCCTGGGTTAAAGCATTTCCTCCCTTGGAATAAGAAAATTACATAAACAAATTTAACACATTTGACAAACTCAGCAAGTAATGGAGACCACATAAGAATTGTTATCTAACCAACAAGTATTATTGTTTGTTAGATAACAATATCAACAACAGAACAAAGATAAAAGAGAAGATCAAACTACCTCAGTCAGTAATTCACCTTTGGACAGTTTATACATCTCAACAATGATTAGCCAGTGAAAGACACGTTGCTTAGTAGATCATTATTCTGAATGACTGTAATAAAAGATCCGGACAAATTTGTGTTACATACTTTCAGACAGAAGACCACCAGGCCAAGATGCCTCTCAACAGGAACCTCAAAATTTGGATCTCTCCTTATCTGAGACTCCAGGAGCTTTGCCATCTCAATCCCCTAAAAACAAATAAAATTGTGTTGATGATTGCAGAATTTTCCTGCAGTAAATCAGTGGAAAGTACATTCACTCAAGTACTGTCCTTAACCCATTAGTGTCCACAATGGAATTTTATAATTTTCTTTACAGCGCTTAAAGTACTAGCTGAGCTAAGCCGTCGAATCCATTGAAGTTTTAAAAATCAGTCAAAATATGAGGCGACAGCTTAACATACTTATTTTCATAAGTCATAACTCATAAGGAGTTTATTTTTGTGGGAGTTTTCCTGGAAATCACATCTAGAACAACCGGTTAGGTGCACTGTGTACTATACTGTTTCAATATAGAGTCATGAAAATCATAATCTGTTTTTCTTGGACCAGTTTTTTCATTGTGCAAACCAAAGAGGCATTTTATAATGAATTATAATGGGATAAAATTAGTAACCCCTTGTGTCAACTAACTATAGTACGATAATGAAATAGTTGTATCTTAAAAACTATAAAGAGGTATAAGGAGTTATGTCAAGCTTGGTTACCAGTGAATTCAGTACAGTTTCAATTTCAATAATACACATACACAATCTTTTGTGGTTTAAAAGAAAATCTAATTTGTCTGTCAATTAAGACATGATAAATATGCCAGTTCAAAACATTTCATTTTGTCACATGTAGCCACATGTCTTCACAATTTCCACAGCAAATTTTGTATTTTCACCTCTGACAGAAAAAACAAGAATCTGTGGGGCTTTCCCATAACACACTAAATACATTATTATTATTATACTATATAGGCCATAGGCTTCATTGATTGGACAATTTTGAGGAACTTTTATATCAGTACTTTAATTTCATGCTACTTTATACTTCTACTATACATTTATCTGACATTTGGAATTAATAATTAATTTGCAGATTAAGATTTTACAAGCAAAACATATGATCAGTTGATAAAATATATTACTGTGCTAAAGATTAAACTATCCAACAGTATATAAGCCATTCGACTGTAACATTACAATGCTTAAGTCTTAAAGTATCAGTAACACAATTCAAATATACATATACATATAATTGATATAATATATTGTATATAATAATATCTGCCAAACAACTACTTTTATCTAATACATAAATACATTTTACTGTTCATTTGTACTTTTACTTTATCTTGCATGTAGGACTTTGATATTTATTCCTAAAACAAATTGCATGAATGCCACTTACATGTCGGATATGAGCCTGGATGTTTTTCAATCCAAAGGAGCGCATCACAAACCAGAGTTTGAGAGAACGGAAACGTCGGCTGAGGGGAATCTGCCAGTGCTGAACAACAGAAAAAAAGCAGTGTTATTGCATGAAATGAAATATTTAATCTGATGAAGAATTGACAGTCATACCATGTAGTCTGTGGCTGCCTGTGAGTTTTCATGTCTGAGGTAAAGAGGATCGACAGTGAACGTCTGTTGGAGCTTATATTTATCCTTTACCCTGAAAAAACAAAGTATATTAACGATCCACAAGCATCCGTCCCATTAACTTTTAATTTATTGTTTTTTAATGTCAGACCTTCTTTCATGGATAATATTTCTTTCTATAGTGGCGAGAAAAGACTTTCATGTATTTGCTCACCAGAAAGCTGTGCAGTCAAAACTGACCATCAACCACTTGGCAGGGTTGAAGACAAAAGAGTGAGCATATTCAATGCCCTCCAGGGACCAGCGGAGCTCAGGACAGATGTAGGCTGAGCCAGCGTATGCTGCATCAACATGGAGCCACACTCCCTCTTCTGCACCTGTAAAACAAGCCGTGTGATTATCCTGATGCAATGCTCAATGGAACAACACAATGTTTATACTACACAGGCAGTGTTAAAGCAGACAGTTGCGGTAATAAATTTAAAGACGTACAGACTGGTCCCAGTTCAGATAGATTGTCGAAGGCACACACTCCTGTAGATCCCAAAGTTGCACACAGCTGAACAGGACAGATAAAATATAATATTAAAGTAATTTCAGTAGTTTAATTTAATTATTTTAAAGACACATATCTGTGCCTTGTCAATTTATTTCTAAATTTAACACTTCTTTTCCACACTGTACTTTTTAATCTGTTTGATCTTCAAGCAGCATTGATTAGCTTTCATTTCAACATGCTATGAAAGTGAACCTTTCAGCTATTTGCAGTACTCAGAAGTATTATCAGCTAAATATATTTAAAGCATCAAAAGTAAAAGTAGAGGTTCTGCAGTAAAATGTCCCCTGTGACCCATCCTCAGTGTCAAATACCTACCATGAAAGGGACCAGTCCCCTCATCCTGTCCTCTTGTATGGCTTGTTTCAAAGTGTCTCCTCTCAGGGACAACTGCTCATCAGTGGGCAGAAACCTGATCTTGACCAGAGAGACCATACCTGCCTTCTCAACTGAGGAATGAGCCTATAAAAGCATTCACATATGAAATAAGTTTTTTGGTTTGTTTCATCTGATTGATAGGAAGTTAAAAGAAGCAATAACACAGACCTGATCTGAAGCGTAAGCCACCAGTCTTGAATTTAGGACCGAGTCATCCACATCCTGGTCAACCTCAGCCCGCAGCTGCAATATTTTATCTTTCCTGGCTGCGAGCAGAGCAACTAGTGTGCTCTCACTGACGGTGCTCTAACAGAAGAGTCGGGTAGAAGAAAAAGATAATAAGTTCCCAATTACCACGGAGACGACTGTACTGTTTTGCCAGATCACGGTGTTGCAAACCTGTAGTACGCCTCCGCCTCTGCTGTCAGGATGGTAATGCAGGAAGAAGGAGGGCAGCCCCAGTGCTTTACACAACCAGTCCAACATATTCATTTCCAGTTCTGTACAAGCTGGACTGGAGGCCTGTCCAAAACCAGCATGGAAAATATAATATTTGCCAATTTTAGGTAATACAGTGGAGAAACAATGTGTGGGTTGTCCCCTTACCCAGGTAAATCCAATACAGTTGATGGCATCTGACAGCATGTCTCCAAGCATAGATGCCCATGAAGTCAGGGACGGGTAGTAGGCATGCATGTGAGGGCTCTGCCAGTGAACCACCTGGGGAAAAAGATGAGAAAATAATTGCTTCCTTGCACAGAGTTGACTGATATGATGATGGATGGCAGTACTTACTCCTGGCATAATGACTTTCTCAATGTCGTTGAAGATACTCTCCCAGTCCTCTGCCTCTGTAGGCGCAGCGTCAGGGAGAAGCTCCCTCATGTAACCTGGCTTCACATCTGGAATCACCCTCCTCTCCCTGATGGAGCACAGGTACTGGGTGATGTAATCCACCAGCTCCTTACCTGTAGTAACAGACACCTTAAAACCTTGACACAGACAAAAACGAGGCAATATAGCAGAACGCAGCTATAATTACCTCTGCGGTTGTATTCCTCAGCCTGCATTTTCTTTTTTGACACCAGAGCTCTTGAAGTTGATACGCTGTGTGTAACACGTGCCTGCGATGATGCTTTGTGTATTCAGTTTCAGAGATCACAGAAGTATTTATACGCAGCTGTGAAGGACACGCCCTGAATTGGTGACGCATTTGAACCACCAAACAAACACCCTTCACAAGATCTTTCCATCACTGAAATTGTTGAAAATATCACTCATTGACTCCACATTTGTAGAATATATTTACCCTCATCTGGTGGCAATGACGTATTCATTCACATCTCAGTGATTCTCTTCATAATGCTGCATTTACTTTAAAAAGCTGCTGGGTTAAAAAAAAATAACTTGCTGAACAAATGTGACAGAACGTGCGCTGGGTTTGTGCGGTTTTACCATTTAACCCAGAATACTGGGTTTTACCCACCCTGGTGGCATCTGCTATATTCAATGGAGTTGTCTGCTGAGGAGGGGAAAGAGGTCTGGCTCTCTCCTGGACTGCACCCTAGACTTCATAGGAGGAAGTGGGGGAGAGCAGGTGGGGGAGAGGAGGATGTTAGCAAAGTTGGCCTCCATCATGAACTCCTCTCACCTCCTGCATGAGACTGTGAAGGCCTTATCAGCTCCTTCAGCAACAGACTGCTACTCCTACCATGTAAGAAGGAGCTCTACCACAACAGGTCCTTCATTCCAACAGCTGTCAGACTCTTTAACACCAGCATGACTTCATGACTTTCTTCTATATATTCATTACTTGAGTGATTTTTTATCCAGTTTGCGTAGACGTATTGAAGTGAATTTCCCTGGTGTGCGATCATTGTGGGTTGACTGCATATGAAGATTTGTGTTCATCCTTTAGATAGAATCAGGCTAGCCGTTTCCCCCTGTTTCCAGTCTTTGTGCTAAGCTAAGCTAACCACCCACTGGCTCTAGTTATATATTTGCCATACTGTGTGGTACAAATATGTTGCAATGTTCTCATTTAATTTCAAAAGTTCCTTTTAATATGATCATGTTTTGGCCAGAATATTGAACTTTAATGTTATACTCCATATTCTATGTTTGTATATCTGCACTTTAAATCTCTAAAACAATGGTGTACTGTCATCTCGTAGACGTAATAATGTTCTCATAGTTGATACAATTAACATTCTCTGCTGTTTCATCTTGCCTGAATGCATTACAGAAGATGCCTGTTAGAGCAAAGCAATATTTGTATTGGATGATGACTCTTCACAAACAAATAGATAGGCTTGGGGACAATGAATGAACACACAGTAAAAGATAATAGGATGATGAGGGCAAAGCCATTTATGTCACAGCTTATCTCTGCCTTTTAAACTCTGACAAAAGCTTGAGCAGCACCTGGACTGTTCACACACATTGCATTGTGCTCAACATGTGTTAGCTCTCCTCTGGTTCTCTAGGGAAGCCAATGGTTGGACGCAAATCGAACCATAAATCAAACACATTAAGCAAGCAATGCTATAGCAGAGAGATTATGATGAAAAGCAATCACTGATTTCATTGATTCAAAGAAACTAATAAAGCAGCAGAGGGTGTTCATCTATCCTATTCATTAATATTAAAAACTGCCGATTTATTAATTTTTATTATTATTTTAAAAACCCTCATATTTTCTTCCCATTTACTACGCACCTTTTGTCTTCCCGGGTCAAATTGACCCGGTCTGTTTGACTCTTTATAAAGCATGAGGTATAAAATAATCACACAATTATGTGTTACACCTTTTAGTCAACTTGTTTCCAGCACATTACCACAAATTTTACATTCATGTTTGTAATGTATGGTATAATAGTCCTTAATTAAAAAGCAGGAATTATTAATTATTTTGACTATAGTTAGAATCAGAGGCACATATGTTGATGCAAAGTTTCTCACGGAGTCCCACAAGGTTCTGTACTAGGACCACTTCTATTCAGTTTATATATGCTTCCTCTAGGGAAGATTATTAGGAATCACTCCATTAACGATGTCCACTACATATATTATTACTGTCATTATTGCTACCATATCTCCATTACAGTTTATAGTTAGTTTATGATTTGCTGCCACTGTGCATCTGTGTCTCTCTATCTCTATCACAGGTCCCACTGCTACTGTAATCATTTTATCATTCATCGTAATTCATCGTCATTTTATCAGTCATTGTAATTGTACAATATGTTTGTGTTGATTTGTTCTGTACACGTGACATCTATTGCACGTCTGTCCGTCCTGGGAAAGGGATCCCTCCTCTGTGGCTCTTCCTGAGGTTTCTTCCACCTTTTTTCTCTGTTAAAGGTTTTTTTGTGGGCAAGTTTTTCCTCACTCGAACCGAGGGTCTAAGGACAAAGGGTGTCACTCCCTGTACAGATTGTAAAGCCCTCCGAGGTAAATGTACTTTGTGACTTTGAGCTATCACAAAAAAAATTTGATTTGCAACACTAAATGTGGCCGGGTCAAATTGATACGGGAAGACCACAGATGCTATAAATTTGCACTACCTGTTCCACTGACAAAAATAGTCATAGTTAATTTGACTTGCAAAGACCATAGTATGGAACCATCCATGTCATTTACAGGCAATTATATGCAAGAAAATTAAAGTTATGACATATTAACTTTTGAAAACAGGTCAAATTGACCCGAAGACAGCAGGGGCGTTAAATATTACTTTCAGGAAGTTTATTGGTCGATATAAAGTCAAATTATTATTATTATTAATTTTTTTTTATTAACTCGGCACACAGGTGATTCTTCAGACATGTCCAGCACCTTTAAAAATGTGTGTGTGTGTGTGTGTGTGTGTGTGTGCATGCTTGTTTCTACCTTTTTATTTATTTCTTGTACTTTAATTATTTTTCTGTCCAGCAACTGTAAGAGTTCTGGTTGTGCATTTTTAAGTCTACTTTTTCACCCGAAATTTCATAAAGTCATTTTCAGTGATTTTTAGCCTTTCACGTAGGTGCATTTCTTATACTCGATTGTACAGTAAAATGTTAAAAACATTTTCTTTTCTTTTTTTTTGCCTTAACTTATATTGTTTTTATTTTCCTGTCCAGTGGCTGTAAGAGTTTATGTGGTTGTCCATGCTTGCTTTAACTTTTCATCTAGAAAAAATTTAAAAATACATATTATACCCTCTGAGCTAACATTACCTCATTGTTCCATTAGTGAAGTCCACACCAGTTGCATAGTTTGAAGTCAAGTTTTCTACTAAACTCGTCACATTTTAAAAGAAGGGCAGGCTGTTTGTTCTCCACAAAGCATAATTTGAAAGGTTATTTCTTGTAGTTGAACTTAAACTCACACTGAGCAATAACTTTGGTCCAGTTGAAGTCAGCAGGCAATAACTAGAGTAATGTTAAGTGTGTGTGTGTGTGTGTGTGTGTGTGTGTGTGTGTGTGTGTGTGCGTGTGCGTGTGCGTGTGTGTGTGTGTGTCACAATACACAAGTGTTATGTGATATGGAGCAAAGCACACTGTGACTATTGTGCTCCTTGTGTGCCTTTAAGTCCGTGAGTCTGAACCTGATGAAAGCAGGTTTAATCATAATTGTGCAACTGAACCTCGAGCTCTGTTTTGTGACATCAAAGTCAAAGTGCTTCCTAATGGATCATATTCTGTCTGCTTTTATTCAAATAAGCTGAAAATATCAACATGACATGAGTCTGTTACAAAGAAAACCTCAAGTCAGGAACAATTCATAGAAACAGGATATGGCCACTTAGTTTGACATGCAAGATCAGAAAAGATACACTGACTAATGATGAGACTGTCTGTGCATCAGTGGTGGAAGAAATATTATTTTATTTTATTACTATTTAGTATTTTACTTACATAAGTAGCAATACCACAGTTAAGAAACACTCTGTTACGACTAAACGTTCCACAAAGCATCAAAATATGTTTAACGTACCAAAGGTAAACATACTCATCAAAGTATTAGAAACACCTCTCAATATAATGCAGTCCATTTTAACACTACTGCAAACTAAAACCTCAACAGTAAACATAATAGTTGAATTAATATCTCTGACTGTGTCAACAAAAGCTGAAACATTTTAAGCTTCAGCTTAAGTTCAGTTCAGTTCAGCGTTCAGTCCAGTCTACTTGGTTATTTCCATCACTGATTTAAGGTAGAATATTAATTCATGTGATGATGATGATGATGACTTTATAACTCTTCATTTCAACCTTGTTATTAGACAGTTGATTTCTGAACTAGACATTTATATGTGAGAGTGGACAGTGTTCTTTTATTTTAATTCCATGCAGCTTACCTTTGCAAAGCACAACTCCTTCTTCTGGATAATATTTAAACCCATTATGAAAACTTTATTGGTTATGTCATCACACAGTCAGACTGTTGCAGATTGTGAAACATTTATGATATATGGATTCATTTCAACGCTACTTAAGCCATAACTACATTGCCATTTATAGAGCTCATAACAGTTGTCTCAGTCTAACTATTTATCAGATGTGCTTTTAGCCTGTGAACCCTCAGATCTTCTGGAAGTGAACTTTTAATTATGTTCAATTATGTCCATAAAGTGAGAACAAAAACAGAACAGTGCATCTTACTTCTGTTTACTGTGGTGAAGACCTGAGGACAGCAGAGACTGTTCATATTTGTAAAAGCAAACCCAAGTCCTATCTTACTAAGAACATATTTGTCTATTTCTCTATTTACTTTTCCTTCATTTAGTCTATCAATGCATTTGTTTTTTACTTTGTCATTTAATGGGTATTTAATTTTATTACCGGGTATATTGTTGTTATTGTGGTTTGTTTTATTGTGTTTTATTTTATTATAAAGCACTTTGTAACTGTATTTGAAAGGTACTATATACGTTTTTTAGGCATCAGGTGCCTCATCGGTTTTAGAAGCTAATCATTCATACACATTCACACACCCATGGCACAGCCTTCAGGAGCAATTTTGGGTTTGGTATCTTGCCCGGGATCAAGGTTTTCAAGTTCTGCAAAGAGTTCTGCCAACTTGTATCTTCTTGTTCACCTAACTAGGATAATCCTGTGAGACTAATAAAGAAATTCTTGCTTGAATGTCATGTATTTCTACCTTCTTTAAACATAGATATTCTTGTTAAATAAACGTACAATTATTCCTTCAATGGCATATATTCCTAGATTCGCCAAACACTAATGTTCTTGTTGAGTAAACATACATTTTACCTTTAAGAATCAGGCAAAATTGATGTTGCTGTAACATTATTTGAAAAATGCTCAATAGATGGATAATTAATAAAACAGACTACAGCTGAATGTTATCTGAAATATGTATTCAGCTTGACAGTGTTAAGCACCTCAAATACAACATTTGTAAAAAGTCAAGTCAACTTTATTATCAATGCTGCCATATGTACAGGACATACAGAGATTGGAAATATTCGTATATAAATATTCTTATTCCTGGTGCAAACAGCAATAAACACGAAATATAATATATAAAGTATAAAATATAATATATACAATATATATACAAGCTAAAAGATATCTAAGAAAGACAGTGGCAAATCTAAAAGATATAAACAGTATAAATATGGCAAGTGTAGCAGTATAAATAAAAATTAACAGTATAAACAGAATTAACAGTTTAAATATGGCACTATAAAAAGCAGCGCCGGTCCTGGCCACATTTGCGCCCTGGGCGAACACCATAGCTAAGACCGGCCCTGATAAAAAGAATTAACAGTATAAACAGAATTAACAGTATAAACAGAATTAACAGATTAAATATGGCACTATAAAAAGAATTAACAGTACAAACATAATTAACAGTATAAACAGAATTAACAGTATAAACAGTGAGCTATATCAAAAATAGAGACGATGTCATATATTCAGGAGGTTGTCAGTCAACTCACTGATAAACAGGGAAAGCGTTGGTTCCTGTAAACTGTATATAGGTTGTGGAACAGGTGGTGCAAGGCAATGCAGGGAAATGCATCGGTTTATTAACAATGCAAAGCATCTGAAATATTTCACAAGGCGTGGTGAAAGCATGCAGGCTATATATATATATGTATAAAGGAGAGAGGGAATTTACACTGAGCTCCAGCTCCAAAACTAGATATCATACATGAATAAAAAGGATTTTTTTAAGGGGGGTACTGGTTCTGGAAGTGGTCAGTGAAGCAGAGCTCCAGAGGGGGGCGGTGCTGCAACATTAAAGGTGCAAACTTGAAGACAGAAGAAGAAGAAGAAGAAGCAGAAGCGGAAACAAGAAAACAGGAATCAGCTGTCAACAACAAAAAAACAAGAGAAAGTAGCTAAAGTGTGAGCAACGGAGCAGAAAGAGGTAATGTTTCACATGAACCTTATCCTGTCAGGCTGTGCCTCACTAAACACGAGTCTGCTGCTCGCTGTCAGACCTGAGCTTGTAGTGAAACAGCTAACAGCATGCTACATAACTGCGTGAGCTCACAGCTAACATGCTAACTGTAGCTATGTTTACATTTATTTATTTTTGATTAGTTAAATAATATTTATATTTTAAAAAAAAAGAAGAGAGCTGGTTTTAATTAAAGGTTCAATTAAAGGTCAGTTAGCTGGACATGCTAACGTTAGCCTGTTGACATATCCTGCGCCCGCTAACGAGCTAACTCGCGTTAGCAGCGTTACGATGTTTGAATGTGACTTATCGTCGACATGTCGTGATCTCAGCTTCGTGTGTGCTAAATCTGGACACTTTAAAATGTCGTACGATCGCTGACAGTTAATTAAAACTCGATTAGTTTAACTGCTGTGAAGCTTAACAACGATAGTAGCTTCGCTTTGTAGCATGTTGAATGTTGTGGAAGCAGCGTGTAAACACTGTTTGTTTGTTTGTTTGTTTGTTGTTTTCCAGAGATGTGCAGACTTACCCGTGAGCTCTGATTGAACACAGTGCGCGAAGATGCCTGCAGTATCCACCGGGGTCAAAGAGCTGTACCTGTCCACATCTCTGGGAGACCTCAACAAAAAGGCTGAAATCAAACCAGACAAGACGAGCACCAGGAGGTAATGTTAGGTTTACTGTCCATCAGTCCATCTTAATTATGTGTCAGCCATGATTGTGATTAATTAAGTCCCAGAGAAACAGATAACATGGAGGAAGTGTGAGTTTGTCTCTCTGCTTTTCTTAGTGAGAGGAAAGAGACGGGGGTGACATGCAAACACAAGTCCTCAGTCAAGGACGTTTCAATCAGGAGGTCCACTGATCAGAAGATTTGTGGTTCTGGGGCGGTGTTCAGCTCAGTTGGTAGAGCAGCCCGCCCCGTGTTCGAAGGCTCTGTCCCGCATGTCATTCCCCGTCTCTCTCTCTCTCCCCGCATTCCTGTCGCTCTTCAGCTGTCTCTATCAATAAATAAATAAGCTTGAAAAGAAGAAGATTTGTGGTTCGATCTCTGGCTCCAAATGATCCAGAACGTGGCGGTGCGCCTGGTTTTCACTCAACCCAAAAGGGCACATTTTACCCGGCTGCACATCGAGTTCTACTGGCCACCTGTAGCACCCTGCATTCAATTCGAATCCTTAAATGCCTGTCTACAAAGTAGTCTCCGGTTCTGCGCCACCTACTTGAATGCTCTTATACAGGCATATGTTACCTCCAGACCGTTGCACTCTTCCAATTAAAAGCGTCTGGCTCTGCCACATAGACGCTCAGGGCAATCTAAACTTTTGGTGGAACGTCCTGCCAGTTCCTACCAGATCAGGGGCGTCCCTCTCTACCTTCAGGAACCTCCTGAAGACCTCCAGCTCTTCAGAGTACCTCCTCTCAGAGCACTACCAACAACTGGACATGCTAAATCTATCTCCCTCTTCAGCTGTCACTTGATTCCACGTGAATAGTACTTATTGCTGCACTACTATGTCCTTGATTGTTTACCGTTTTGGATAAAAGCGTCAGCTAAATGACTTAATGTAAATGTAACAAAGTGTTTTGTGTTTTTTGCTGTGTTGCAGCTATGTTCAGAGTGCCTGCAAAATCTTCAAGGCGGCAGAGGAGTGTCGCCTTGACCGAGATGAGGAGAAGTCTTATGTACTGTACATGAAGTATTTAACAGTATACGACATCATCAAGAAAAGACCAGACTTCAACCAGCAACTGGTATAATTAATACTAGTTATAAAATTGTAACTTAGCTCTGTGTATTTTTATTACTAATAACTAAATATGTAACTATTTTTTTATTTCAATGTACAAAGGAGTATTACATGACCATGCTTGGCCCAACCAGCATTAAGAAAGCCTTAGAAGAAGCAGAGAAGCTCTCTGAAAGCCTTAAACTCAGGTTAGAGTTTGTTTGTCTTTGATTGTACGCATCTTTTTATTAAATGCATAACTTGCAAGAGGTGGTCACACTTTTTTTTTTTTGCTAACTTTAGGTATGAGGAAGTTGAGGTTCGGAAAAAACTCGAGGAGAAGGAGAGACAAGAAGAGAAGAAAAGGAAAGAGGAAATAACAGAGAAAGATGCTGGTCGAGGCTCTCCGAAAACCTCCTCGGCAAACAAGAAGGACAGCAAAAAGGTTTGAGATGTCAGATTATAAAGATGCGTTGAAGTATCTGCCTGCTTAAACATTTACACGAGGCACTTTTAGTCTGTGTGTGTTTAAAAGTTTTGCAGAATGAGTCATCATGATTGTGTTAACAAGTTCACATCAGACCAGTATTAACAGCAACACTACAAGCTTAATTTCAAGCTATACGGTTGATTTTATTCATTATTTTAACATATGGTTGTACAATTTGAAATGCAGGTTGTAATATTTTATTTGGATGACTAAACTATTATTAATGGTAATTTATGAAGATGAATTGAGTCCCAACCCGAGGAAACAAACTGACATGTTGTCTCGTGGTATGTCAGTGCATACTTGTGCATCGATTTATGAGACGGCAGCAGGATGAACAGGCTCTGCCTGACGTTGTTGGAATTCAGGGTTGTGTTATGTAAGAAGAAATCAGGTCAGATGGAATCAGTCGAAAATCTGTGTTGTTTATTAACAAGATGATTGTTTCACCATCTGTTTTATTTTGTCAGGTAAAAGAACAGAATGAACTGAAGAATACAACTCCGAAAGGTAAGAAGAATAACACCAAAGATACATTTTCTTTCCATTATGTTTAATTTGGTAATTATAGTTCTTACAGTTGTTTGTCTCATGTTGATTTGGTGACTTTATCTGATAGCTGTGGTGCCGGCTGGTGGGATCACAGCCGAGAAACTTTTCCACATGATGAAGGACCAGACGATTGCGATGATTATCATGGATGCCCGCAGCCACAAGGACTTTGAGGAGTCTCACATGCAGGTCCCAGCCCAGACCTGCATCTGCGTGCCTGAGGAGGCCATCAGCCCAGGGTGAGAAAGGAGCAGAATTGTAGTGTAATTCATAATCTGGTTCGGGGAGTAATAATACAAATTCATCTGTTATCTCTTTTCCATTCATTAACTTGTGTTTGTCATGACCTCTTAGAATCACTGTGAATCAGATTGAGGCAAAGCTCCCGGACATGTCCAAAGACCATTGGAGGCGGCGGGGATTTGTGGATTACATAGTCCTGCTGGACTGGTTCAGTTCTGTCACTGACCTCAAACTGGGCACCATCTTGCAGAGCCTCAAAGATGCCCTCTTTAAGGTAACCGTGTGTTTAATTTTTTTTATGTGTAACTCTTAGAGTATGAATAACAACAGCAGAATTTTCCTCTGAGGTATAACAATGTGTTTGCACACTCCACAGTGGGACAGCATCACCATCCTGCGTAGTGAGCCACTGGTGCTGGAGGGAGGCTACGAGAACTGGCTGTTGTTTTACCCCATGTACACAACCAACGCTAAAGTCCGCCCCCCTAGACAGAATGTTATCAGCACCCTGCCTCAGTGTGAGTATCACCGGCTCTAGTCCTCTTTGTTTTCATTAGTCACTGGGCTTTAAAGGTCCAATGTGTGAGATTTGAAATGGCTCTATTTACACAATATGGCAGAAATTAAACATAATATCTATGTTTTCATTAGTATACAATCACCTGAAAATAAGAATTGTTATGTTTTTTTTGTTGTTTTTTTTCCAACAGTGAACTTTAGCTACCCATCCCTAGAGGAACCAAAGCCTCTGCCCCCACCTCAACCAGAGCCTGTTATACCTGAGCCTCAGGAACCTTCTGCTCCTGTGCTGATGAATGGGGTTGCACCAGCAGAACCCCCCACGTCTAAAACCTCCATGATTACTGACAGGTTACCGGACACTACCGATTCTCCTGTCACAGGCACCACAAATTCTGGGTTAGACCTCAATAAAAAGGGCTCAGGGACAGGCACATCCAGCCAGTCACCTGGAACAGCCAAGGCCTTCCCACAGGTATTGTATCTACCCTTATTTACCCATGGGGAGTACAAAGCAAGAAGCAAAGTGTCTAATCATCACTCATGTTTTTCTGTCCCAGTTTGACCGTACCAAGAAACCCTCTGTCTGGGTGTCTGACGAGCCCAAGCCCAGCCAGAATGGGTCAGCAAAGGACTCCACCCAGAATGGCCCAGTTATCCCCGACCGCTCAAACAAACCACCGTTCGCCACCCACACTTCTTTGTCTAAAGAGGAACAAAGTCAGATCCACTCTGAGGCAGTGGCAGTGATGGAGAAGGCGAGACAAGAGCAGGAGAAACGCATACAGGAGCGTCGTTCAGAGGAGGAGAAGCGGAAGAAGGAGCTCAAAGAAAGACTAGAAAGGGAGGAAAGTGATAAGAGGAGGAAGGAGGAGGAGGAGAAAGGACACCAGGAGAAAAAGAAACTCGAAAGGCAGAAGGCCGAAGAAGAGGAGGACAAAGAGAACAGAGTATGGGAGGAGAAAGAGAGGAGGGGGAAGGAGCAGAGCTCTGACACGCCTCCAAAGAGTATGTCTCTGGACTCGCCTGTTCCCAACCATATAGTTAATGAAATTAAGGTGAGTCCTCTTTTCACTGCTGATCACCTCTACAGTTTGACGGGTTTAATATTTGCACTTCACAACACAAACATCCGGTGCAACAAATCATGCAGCAGGGATCAGATGCTCCCTTTTAAATCTAGTACCTTATATCTTACGTGTCCATACCGTTAAAAGACTCACAGCCCATCAATCTGATCTGATGACTTGTAGAATTTAAAGCTCCGTTTGGTTCCTGTGAAGCATAGTATCAATGTAAAACACATTGTTTTGTAATAATGTAATGCCTCTTTTATACAACTGCATATGTAGTCCACATTGACCCAGAGACTGCGGTTACGTGCAAGTGTGGTTCCTCACTTCTTCTAAATGTAAAATTAAACAGAATTACATTACAGAAGTACCAAGTGAAGTTGAGTTTCCCTTTCAGTTCTCTACACATGGGTTGCTCTCACGCTAAACTACTTTTTTTTTAATGCAAAAACAAAGTGTGTGCTTTTTTTAAATGTGAAGAAATACCGAGAGAAACCGTGACACTGAAGTCGGTGTGTGTTTATTCCACAGAGGGAGCCCCTGACCAGGGCGAGGAGTGAGGAGATGGGCAGGAGTGTACCAGGCCTTCCAGACGGTTGGATGAAGGTAGCTGAAATGTGTCGTTTGAAGTTACTGAAGAATGAAATAAACATTTGTTTCTCTATGCCTGCTTGTTGCTTTTTACCTAATATTCTTCATCTTCTTCCGTTCATTTTTTGGCTAGTTCCTTGACACAGTGACGGGGACCTACAGATACTACCATTCCCCAACCAACCGTGTCCACCTGTACCCTCCTGAGGTCACTGTTCCCCAGACCCCACCCTCCACACCGCCAACAGTCAAACAGAAACAACCACAGCCAGCTGAGCCGGACGCCAACCGCGATCAAGAGCGGGAGCAGTCCAAACTGAAACGCTCCTACTCCTCCCCTGATATCAGCCAGGACCTGAGAGAGGAGGCCCAGAAGAAGGCCTCTGCCCCGACTACAGCTGCCGTCATACCCACCATCAACAGGGAGACCAAGTAAGTCTGACAGATGTTTTATGATGATAGCTGAAGTGTGTACACATATTTTAACATGCAGAAATGAGTCTGGTATTCTCTCATCGTGCTCCTCTGCCCTCCAGACCTCCCACCGCTAAAGTCTATTCTAAAGTGGAGATTACGCGACCGTCTGCTGCCAAACTTCGCAATCTGAATCCTACGTTCGGAGGTCTGGGTGCCTCACTCACTGGCCTTCGTAACATGGGTAACACATGTTACATGAACTCCATCCTGCAGTGTCTGTGTAACACCCGGTCCATGGCTGACTACTTTAACAATAATATGTACATGGAGGACATCAACAGGTCAGCGTCTAGATAAATGCAGTTATTTACCATAAGGAGTCAGATATGAGGGAAATATTTAACATCTTTTTGTCTCTGTTCTCGTCCTCTGTCAGGTACAACGTCCTTGGCCATAAAGGGGAGGTGGCGGAGGAGTTTGGTGTGATCATGAAAGCTCTGTGGGCCGGTCAGTACAAGTGCATCAGCCCGCGGGACTTTAAGATCACCATAGGCAAGATCAACGACCAGTTCGCTGGCTATGACCAACAGGACTCCCAGGAGCTGCTGCTGTTCCTCATGGACGGGCTTCATGAGGACCTCAACAAGGTAGTACACGCAATTGTTTCATGACACTCCAAAAGTGTAGCATAATTAAAGTCTTTTAAAAGCTTGAAGAGCCAAAACATTTGCATCTAAATACGCTCACCGCGAAATAAATATTGAGTGAATAAATTCGTAATTTTTTCCTCTCAACCATGGCTTTCTGAGGTTTGCCTTTTGCTATCCGTGTATGTTGTTGCACATTTGTCTGTTAACAATAAAAATGTAGTCTTTTTTGTCATTTTCCTCCTTTCTGTTTGTTTTTTGTTTTTTTTCACTGGGTTTCATTTTGATGGCATATTAGAGAGTAAGTAAATAGCTGTGTGTCTTTGGTCCTCCTGCAGCGGTGTGATTGTGGCGTGTCTTGCATCTGTCTGGTCTGATGCTCTGTCAGAACCTTTGTGCATGTAGACCCAAGACATGCCTCATTGCCTGTATTATCGACTGATCTTTACTAGCTTCATGTGAATTTGAATTTGAGGGAGAGGACTAGAGGGCGAATTGGTTAAAAGAGAGGAAAAGATTATAGCTTGATATTTACATTTAAAAAAAAAAATCAAAACCTGATTGTCTTTTTGAGACCATGTGATAGTTTGAAGAAGGAAAAAAAGGCAGCTTGGGGATCTGGTGGTACTGTCTCCACCTGGGGTTGAGATGAAGTAGTGCATTCACCCCATTTGACTTATCAAGCTATCCAGTCTTTCAAAATTTGAGATGCCGATTTAGGTTGTAACAGCCGATTACGTGCATTTCTCATGACCCACTCTCCATCTCATCACGTCCCTTCTGTGTGATGTCTAGACCTGTCTGCCGTCAGGCTGGCCCAGTCCCAGTCCACTTTGTCTTTCCAGGCTAATTGATAAATCAGTCAGTCCGATTGACGAGATATTAATTAGCATTTTCATATCTTCATAATGAGAGTGAACTGGCTGAACTGCATGCTGACGAGGCTGAAAGAGATTAGATAGGTGTTGACTACAAAGTTCATCATATTAAAAGTTTAGTCTATCATTCTCTTTGAGTTCTGTTTAAAATGTTATAATTCTGACAAATATGTTCTGCCGTTGAGTGTTAGTGGGATCATGAAGGTTTTGTGTGTGACATGTGTACCAACATGTCGTTTCTCTGTCTCTGGCGTCAGGCGGACAACAGGAAGCGGTACAAGGAAGAGGAGAACGACCATCTGGATGATCAGACAGCAGCTGACCTCGCGTGGAGCAAACACAAGCTGCTGAACGAGTCCATCATCGTAGCGCTGTTCCAGGGCCAGTTCAAGTCCACGGTGCAGTGTCTGACGTGCCATCGCAAGTCACGGACGTTTGAGACCTTTATGTACCTGTCGCTGCCTCTGGCCTCCACCAGCAAGTGCTCCCTGCAGGTTAGTCAGACATCCAACATGTGTCAGGTGTTTTCTCTGCTTTTAACAGTTTCTCGTCAGCTTTACGGTTAATAAGCTTGCCAGAAACGCAAAATCTGGGCTGTCAGGTTCACATTTATACTACTTTCAGGTGAAAATACTTCCAGACTTGGTCAACCATCAAATGTTTCTTTCTTTTGACAAACACAGTTATCTAAATGCATCTTGGAAGCTTAACATGTTGAGTTTCTTCTAGTTTTTCCAACAAAGAAAGAAGATGAGACGAGCTATGATCTTTTGTAATTCTTGACAAAAAATGTTTGCTGCTTCTCGAGGTAGGATTGTCTCAGGCTGTTCTCAAAGGAAGAGAGGCTGACTGACAACAACAAGGTTTTCTGCAGACACTGCAAGGCTCACAGAGATTCCACCAAGAAACTAGAGATCTGGAAGGTTCCACCTATTCTCCTGGTGCACTTAAAACGGTTCGTAATGATATTTGCATTAAAAACGCTGAAAGACTAAGACCAAATGCTTTGTCACTTTTATTGAAATTTGAACCTGGACTGATATTTTTTACATTTTTCCTCTCACATTGACTCTTTTTTTTTTTCTTTGATGGGTGTAAATTTTCCTACAGATTCTCCTATGAGGGTAGATGGAAGCAGAAGCTGCAGACGTATGTCGACTTCTCTTTAGATGCTCTGGATCTGACGCAGTATGTCATTGGACCCAAACAGAGCCTGAAGAGATACAACCTTTATGGAGTTTCTGTAAGTAGAAGTGCATATCATAAATAGTAAATATTAGGTAGGGGGTAGATGGGGGAATTTGAATGTATTTTTTGAAATGTATTTTTACTGGCAAGCTTAGACGAGAATGAGTTTGGGTATGTTTTATAAGTAACAGTTAAATATAATGATAATGCAGCTGTTTAGATGAGCTTAACTTTTTGTCTTGTTTTGTTTTTTCCACTACCAGAACCACTACGGGGGTTTGGATGGCGGCCACTACACAGCATACTGTAAGAACAACAGCAAACAGCGCTGGTACAAGTTTGATGACCACGAGGTGTCCGAAATCTCCACCTCCTCTGTCAAGTCCTCAGCGGCCTACATCCTGTTTTACTCCACCCTGTGATGGCGCCATAGGACACATAGCGAGAACACTCCACCAGGGCAGCCGAGAAGTTGTTTTGTTTTTTTCCTTTTTAAAAAAAATAAAAATCACAGCTCTGCTGCCGCGCGTAGTCTGCGGGTTAACTAGTCCTGTATGTGCACGCGAGGACATTCTCGAGCGAGTGGCTTCGAGATCCCGTCTGACGCAGATCGGAGAAAGGTGCAGGCACACTGTGCAATGCTTCAGCTACTAGAGGACCCTATACCTGTTAAACATGCCGTCTGTTCGTATTACTGATAATGTAGAGACTAAACAGATGCTCCTTGTACTCTGATTTCTATACCTTGATGGTTGTGTTGTAGCACTGACAGACGATTTCTGTTGCGTTCAGTGTGGATGGCCGTATCGCAGGACTGACCTTCAGCTTTCTTGTTCTGTGCATACACCAGGATTAACAGTTAAATGGCATGTACATACTTACCAATGCTGATGTTGCACATTTAAAAAATGTAAATACCCGAGGGCAAGGTGTTTATCTGTTAAGTGACCAAATTGTTTTTTTGTTTTGTTTTTTTTTCTTGAAAAGTAGCAGCCATCCTAGTATCACCATATTCATAATGAGAAACCATGCGTTTTAGGGGTTTAACTCTATAGCCTTCTGATGTTTAACATCGTCGTAAAGGGGACTGAAGAGACTGTGAGTGTTGAATTTTGCATTCTCCCCAAAGAGAGAATAGGGAATTGAGGTTGTCTGCTTGTCGCTCATATTAGCCACATTCTTGCACTTACACAATATGCAATCATCATAAGTTTTTTGTGTATAACACATTGGCAGACATTAATACTCGACTCAGAATGCTTTAAAATGATGCTGACATCTTGTCTGTCTTGCTTGATTGAGCCAGTGACAGAAGAACCTACTCGCTTCTATAAAGCTGGTTGTGGGATTTTCTCTCTGATAAACATGCTTAACTCTCTTTACATTATTATATTCAACACAAAAAAAAAAAATATTTAGAGGAAAAATTATTGGGATAACTTGGCATCCTTCACGGCTTGTACCAATGATGCTGGTTTTGAAGGAGGCTGGAGTTTGAAATGATTTTATTTGTGTGTTCTGTACTGACCTGGGAGAATATGAAGACTTGAGAAATTGACCTTATTCACTCACACAAATCGGTTTGTGTCAACTTTTGCTGCCTGTCTTACTAACTGACCGACCGAACGACTGACTGACTGACGAGCAAGCACAAACTATACTGATGTGTTTTGTTGTTGTTTTTTCTGAATGGACCAGAGATCTGAGGTGACAAGATTCGAGTCTCGACTTCCTGAGTAGAGTTTTATTGCCTAGCATGAGATCATAATCAGTTTTCTTTTTACTTGTACATGTTGATTTTTATTTCTTAATGCTCTAAATTTTCTTTCAGATATAACGATTATATTAACCTCAAACAACTCCTATGACTATTTATTAAAACTGCTTCAAATTAGCGTGTGCGTTTATGTCTGAATGATTGTTTCAAGATGCATCGGATACAAAAAAATGTCTGCACATGCAAAGGACTGACATGCTGAATAGAAACCATTCCTGAGGTTATGAAAACATATGATGCATAAACTTCACACACAAACTGAAGTCAATTTTGAATCTTTAAATTTATATGAAGTACAGGTATGGAGAAGGCATCCACTGGACCTCTATAACATCAGATTCACAGTTTAAAAAAAAATGTTTTGATGAACAAGAAGGAGGAGCCATCTCATGGACTTGCTCTGCTGGTTGGAGAGCTCAGAGTCCGTGGATCTTTGGCTTTTGAAAGGGCTTGCGGCTGTAGAGTAGCATGTAGGCGTTTGGAGATTGCACAAGGTTGTCTCGTACCTCTCTGACTGCTGAGTCGTCAAAACAGTGCCATGTTCGGGTCAGGGCGTTGTGGCACAGAGCTGTGTAGTGACCCATGCTCAGATTACCTGTATGATTCTAGAGAAGGAAAGAGTTCACGCCCATGACAAATCCCCAGGCAGATTTAAAACAAAAAGACCACCGTGGACAATTGGTCGTTTCAGGAAAATGTTACCATACTCTGGTTAAATGTGTTCTTAGCAGTTACCATTTTTGCATAGCCATCATATAAGGAAAGCAAATATCCATACTGTGACTTAATGTTATCCTCAAAAAAACATCATGTAATGCTGTCAAACTAGCAGCCGAAGATATTCAACAATCAATTCAAGTTCATAATAGTGTGTGTTTACTCACCACGACAGCATACAGGCGGTATGAAGAATAGGAGGTGTTCTGTACAGAGCTGGACAGAAACGGAGTGAGATCAAGCTTTGTGGAGAACGTGACATTAGTCCTGAGTTTCACCTGGTTCTTCCCCTTACAGCCAAACCTGGGTTTAAGAAGATGTAATTGGTTGACGTACATAATTCATGCATAAAGAATGCATGACTATACATGACGCACTGTTAAAGTCTGTGGCTCAATATTAACTCACATTCAATGCACTGTTAGTTTGTGTGCTTCACATTTACTGGGCCATAACTTGATGGATGTTAACTCACAGTTAAATCATCCATAATTAAAATGTCATCATATTAGCTTTGTGAGTATTTCTAGTTCTTCCCCGGCCTCTCTCTCATTAACAAGATGGCTTCAGCCCACTGAACTGCAGCTTAAATGAATGGTTTCAGTTAAATAATTATAAATTTAGTTTAAGTTTACCTTTCCTCCAACTACTCTCATAAATATCCAAGCTTGTAACGTTATTTGTAAATGCATAAATAAATACCAAAACAAAACATATTACATATAGCCTGTAAAGCATATTTATACGTTTTGCAAGAAGAAAAGAATCAAGAACTTGTGTTTGATGAGGCTGAACATGGTGCACTCCTTCACAGCTAATTTAACATTTTAATTATACAACTAATTTCCAAGTCGTACACTGAATGATGATTCAAGTCGACAGTACTGTTCACTGCTGTTTTCAAGTTCGAAATAAAGCCAGCATGAAAAGACATCTACATTTCTGCGGCAACCCGGCAAAGTTCATCTGCTGGTGAAGATCATGTGATAGGATTGAAAGCCACAGACCAGCTGCTAAATGGATCTTTATGTGAGATTGTTTTTATCAGTGATGATTTGAAATCTCATGCATGTGTTTACGTGTTACCCTAACAGACATTACGACGTCTCTTACTCACCGTTTCAGGTGCAGCATGAGGATCTCGGGAGGTTTGTCCAAATACGTAAGGACTGTTGTTTCTCTCCTCAGTCCACACCCTGAACACAGTAACTGCTCTCCCCCGGTCAGGATAGTTTGCTCGAAGAACAGTGATAGGCAATCCTGCTCAACGCAGAGACAGAACTATGAGAAAGCACTGAACAATATTTCAAATAAACATGCATACAGTCTGGATTATGTTTTTAATGGTGCAAAGTGTTTAAAGTACCTGAATGGAGCACTTGATGCCTGTTGGAATCGGTAGTGACAGTACAGTGAAGGTCTGTGTGCTGTGTGCCTGATGACTGCAGTGCATGCAGAGGGTCATGTAGCTCAGCTGGCCCTCAAACACATGTGAGACAATGGTGGACTCTCCCACTGCAGTGGCACAGTTTCTATTCTGGTCTTGTCTCGGCTGTTGTTTTGAGGAGCGCATCTGGCACTTTGCAACCTTGTAAACACACACAGATAGTTTTAGTTTTCTTGCTGTATAAAGGTACGGTAGGTGGTAAGTGCAGATGTGAAGGTGTTGCTGCACCTTTTTGAGGTCATCGTGGAGTGTATTGAGGAGAAAGAGCAGCAATTCCTGGGCGTCTTGCTGGGAGTTGTTGTTGAACTGGGGGAGGATGGAGCACAGCACAGATCTGGCCTCCACAGGGGCACAGCTGGAGCTCCTTCCCATCCACATTTCCTCCAGCAGGCGCACAAACACCTCGGCCACCCGGCACTTAGACCTGCATGAACCGAGGTTAAACCACTGGAGAATATATGACTGTAAACCTTCAAGTGAAGTGGTTGGTCTTACCTTGCCAGCTGTTTGCGAGTATCCTGATTAAGGAGATGCTCCACGAAGGGCACGGTGGAACACAGGCACTGTAACACAGCATTTAAGTAGCAGGAGTTGCCGGAGTTGTCCAAACCGCACACTCCTAGTCTGCTCCACCTCTGCAGCCTCTCTGCAGAGCTGCAGTCTTGTTTCTCACTTTCCATCACCTGACCACAGCTGATAGTATTTGTCCTACAAGAGCAGTGACAAACAGAAATCAAAACCATCCTGAGCAATGTTGCACATCGTGTCATAATTTGATATTGTCACGTTAAAAAAGTGTAAATATGTTTTCTGTAGCTGAATAGATCATCAACCAATCATCAGTCATCAATCACCAACAACTTTGATAATTCATTGTTTTGATGTTTTTCTAACTGTAAACTGAATATTTGGACCGTTGGACTGGAAAATCAAGACATTTTAAGATGTCTATTGACTAAATGAATAACCACCATTAATTAGTAATAGACACAATCATGAGTTGCAGCCGTAATATTAAACATATCAACCCAGTTGATAGACTACTGTTCTGATGCTGTATAGTGTACTGCATCTTCTTTCTCTTCCATAATTTACATTGTGACGTGTACATGTAACTATACCATTAAAATCTGTATTAATAGAGATTTATAGCAGTTAGTTACATTAGTTCTTGGGAATCTGTCTCTGAATTTAATCATCTAAAATGTGCTTTATCCTGAGTTAACTCAATTCTAATGAACTTGAACACTTAATTGAATTCAGCCAATTCAGAAATTGAATTGAAATATAAATAAATATTTTTGTTTGAAAAATGGAAGAACGAGTACCACAGCTTTGGTTTGCCTTTTTTTTCTATCTAAAGCAGTGAGGGCTAATATATGAGCTTGAGCTGAAACACTAGACAAACAACAGGACTAACCTTTGCTTCGAGAAATGTGTTAAACTTGTCTCTTGGTATGAAGTGCTGTTTAGCCGTGGCAGAGCGGGCACAGGGACGCTGCTGTCCACGGTCAGCTGAGAAGCCAGCGTCCTGGTGAACTCTGTCAGGTGGACCTGCCTGCCTGAGCACTGGTTCTGCGATGTGTGGAGCACAAATGTGTTGATGCAGATGATGTGCAGCATTGCCCAAAGGCCTGGAAGAAACACATCTACCACTGATCCTTTCAGGTCTGACAGAGGTATCAAAGCAGGTCCAGTCCAGCCCTGCAGGTGGGCGACAAGATGAGACCATGAACCCTCAGATGTTTGTTGCTTTTGTGGAACGACGGGTGAAGATGATGTTGGATCCATGACTGCTGTTTTAACAGTTGGAACAAAGTTGAACCCTAAGCCAGAGAAGATGTATGTGAGTCTGCCCTCCATCCAAGCAGAGCTGTCCAGCTGAACCGGGTGTCCGTGGGTGCAGAAAGGTCTCAGCAGGTGTCCGACCACCTGCTCAACTACAGGTTTCCTGCTCTGCTTCCGGAGTTTCTCTGGACAGTACAGATACATGTTACAGATGAACCCTGAGCTTGTGTCACACAGGAGGGCAAGATGCAGAGAGCAAGGACCCTGCTGGTAGGAAAGTTGGTATTTCTTCACAGCCAGGTTGTGACCAGGTGTATATAAAGCCTGGTAACGCCTGGTTATGTGGCTGCAGAAAGCTGAGAGGGCTTCCAACTTGTCTCCATCCCCCAGTCTGGTCATAGACAGGAGCTTGGTCTGGAAGCTGTTTCTCTTCAGGACACCCTGCCATCCATCCAACTTTAGGGTGAGTTCAGAGCCAAAGCTGCCACATTTCTCCTCTACAGACAGACCGCTCTGTAGGACAATAGAGAACCACGTTATGGCCTCTGCGTACTCCCCTTCAGAGAGATCTACACTCTGCTCTCTGCTCTGGCTGTGTGGCGGTCGGTTAGCCCCTGCTCTCACACCAGAAGCTCTTCTGATCAACTCTCTTATGGCTCCTTTGTCCAGCACTTCCAGCAGAAGCTCTCTGGCTGTGTAGTATATCTGGTAAGTGGGTCCAGTCTGAATCTTAGAGAGTGGCCTCACTTTTTTGGACCTGAAGATGTTTGGTAAACACAGGCTGTCCCTCTGGGAGTCTCCATGCAGCTCATCCACCAGGTGGCACTCCTCTGACATCCAGGTGCACTCCCTCACTGACAAAGCCTTGGCCTTCATCTTGACCTCTCTGCTTGGTCACAAAATAGTGATAGCTTCTCTCACAACAGAGACCTCTGATCTGAAACCACTAAAAAAAATGAACTCCCACATGCCTTCAGTTCCTCCTTGCAGCCTGTTTAGTCTGAGGAAAAAAGGGAGGAGGATAAGCACACACAGAACGCTGTGCACTCGAGGTGTTTTTCTTACCCCGGGTGCCTGACAAACTGTACTCTATGTGTACGCATATCCTGATCTGCACTCAGGTGAAACATACACTCTGACACTCATGAGACGTCTGCTGTTGAGGTATATTGCCAAGCATCCACTGTAGCCAGACAACAGTGTCTTGGCAACCTGTAAACACAACACTTTTGACCGCACGGTGGCTCTTGTGACATGTTTTTGTCCTCTTGTGTGTAATTTCTGCGTTGCTTCGCAAGCCATTCAGAAGCCATGGGAAACCATATGTGTCATCAGTGTGCTTCATAGTGTAAGTAGTCATTATTTAAGGTTTAAACCATCTGTCATACACTCCACCAGGTGCAGCTTTTTACTGTGCCAGCAGCTTTTTGCCAGGTGCCAGAATATGGCGACATACAAACACATTCTCCATATTTTATTTTATTGTTTTAATTTTACTCACTCACTGCTAATGCCACTGTTGGTTTATGGCATTAGATCCACTCCATGCAGGTGTCCTGACCAGCCTGTAGCAGCCACTAGTGCAGCAACAAACCCCTTACTGGCTTTCCACCCATGTGCACTGGCAAATGTGATTTTTTTGGGAATGCACAAGCAAGCCAAAGGTACCAGTAAGAAGGATTGTTTTTAGGTTTCTGCAGAGGAGGGTGAGTCATTTTGTTGTGGCACTACCTGTGCTACCACATTCATTCTTGATTTGCATGCAGGTTGTACTGGATTGTACAGTGGTATGTGGAATGCCATTGGAATGGCCTACTGCTCTTGAGTTGATTTCTAAAGGCACAATCTGCCATCTAAATGACAGTAAAATTACAGCCCCATCAACCACGTTGTCTGTGCTGTCATACACGACAGCAGTTGTAGTGTAGTAGTAGTCTGCATAGCCTAATCTGCTGACCAACGAGTAGCCCTATTGGACCTCTCCAAGATTAAGTGCAATTAATCTGCTTTCCCAGCCTAAGAACTGGAGATACACCTTTTGGGATTAACACAACACTCTCCCAAGCAACATCAGTTCACATTTTCCAGCCTGTAAACACTCCACGAGGGGGAGCTGTACAGTCACTGTCAGATCAGCTCTACACGAGCCAACCTGTGGCCCACACAGGAGGGGAAAGCAACAGCAAAGTCACTTTAGACTTCCTAGAGGTAAAGAAACTTAAACAATTAATGGCAAACTGTTGTTTACTAATGGGTTTTAATACACTATCAAGTCAACAACAACTGTTGTTGCAAGTCATTAAAAATGTTTCTCAGTTTACATAAATAATAAACCATAAAGTTGGCATGCATGAATGTTAGTAGATCATTAATAAAGAGTCATAGATTGTTTACTGTAATCTTTCTCATAAGTCACTAAGCCATGCACCATGTGGACATCCAGTCAGGACTCCACCTCTGTAAACTGACCAACAACAATGATATGGGATGATACTTTGAACTCTGCTTTCTCTCTGCTTTCACTGAAATATGTTCCAGTTATATAAGCTTTTGCAGGTTTAAAAATGTAACATATTATACACATGTCTACATTTGCTGGTCTGAACTGCTCCTGGTCAAGTCATATTAGTAGTTGGTACAGGTTGGGCTAAGACTGCAGATCCAAAGGTGTTGGTGTTAGCTTGTGGTTTCAAATTTCCTGGTTTTAGGTGCATTCACATCCATAACTAGCCCTGCTGGGCAGCTGGGTCATACAGAGATCATACAATCAGTCTTTCCAGGCTTCGAGCTATGTGCTTGTGTTGAAAATACAGTGGATTGAACCAATCAGCGTCCTATGAGGAACTACTTGCGGCTACAGCATGAGGTTTGGTTTAGGTGTGTGTCAATAATGGAAGCTGCTAAAGAGGTGAGAGTATTTGCTGCTCCACTATATCACAAGTGGAGATTATTTTCATTGAAAGAAGAGGAACACTGAAGGCTTTTCTCAATGGAAAAGTTTGACTGAATGTCATGTGGTTTGTTGATTTGATTGCTTGATGCCTCCCTGTGACAGACAGGTGGCTCATCCAATCACATGCCAAGTTTGTTTTTTCAAATACCTGCCCTTTTCCAAAGAACTTCTAACAAAGACTTCCCAGAAGGTTCTGTGTAACAACCCACCTGGCACAGTCAGGTTAATCAGTGACAGTTGGCCTTGTCGCACAGTGCTTTTTCCACTGGGACGAGATCAGTTCAACAAATTAAGTCTGGTAAATTTCAGCCAAAGTGTTCAGCCAACACTTTGTGTTTGGACAAAACACAAAACACTTTTTTTGATTTCTCATACAGATCTACAGATTTGATCCAACATCCACCATATGGGAACAAAAATGTCTGTTGGAACGCTTTTATTTTGGCTTCAACACACTTGTAATATCCCAATCTGTTTGGCTGTGAAATGCAAAAATATTTGGCAAGAAGGACACAAACAAAAGAGGAATTTCGGAGCATCGTTTTGTCTGATCATGATCAAAATTACCCTCAACGTACTCGTGTTCATTTCACAATAATCCCACCAGTCTAAAGTTCACCTGCGATTTTACCTGTAACCTCCAAAAAAAGCTAGACAGCAGGTGTCTCTAATACTGAAAAAAAGTATATATATTTTTTTACCTGTGAGGAAAAATAACATTTTAAGCCATGCGCATCAAGCAGTCTAAGTAGCAGTCTTTGGTAAGTGTTTTTTTCCAGTGAATCTACTGTATATGCTTCAGCATCAGGGCGTCGTGACAGTACCCTGCCTTCTGTCATTGAGGGTGGAAGAATCATACAATTACCTCAAGGGCTTTGGAAGCTCTCTTGCATAAATCAAATCCACTTTCATGCTCAAAATATATGAATCCATTAATATCAAAGGACATCTTCACTCCTTACCGCATCCTTTGAGCCTTCTGCGAAACCTTCATTTACCCTCAGAAAACATCATTCAATATACACTTTTTTGATGTGCTTTACTGTGAAGTGACCAGTTCACTTCACCCACACAATGAATAAGAAAATACTGAGGTGGTAATTTTATTTCGTGTAGGAGTCTCAAGTGATTCATACGTAGGCGATATTTCGCAGTGCAAAGCCACTTAAATTATCTCCTGAAAACACTTTTCCAGCACCTGAATTGTTTTTCCTTTTGATGCTTTCTTGTTGAAACTACTTGATGAAGTAAAAAATAACCCAAAAAAACAGAAACTACACTTCTTGGGTGGATTCATTACACTAGAAAACTTTGGAAAGAAACATTCTTGTGAAGTAACATAGCATAATTTAGCAACAGTTTAGTCTTGATTTCATCTCAGTGTAAGGTCCCCAAATATCTTTAAGTTTATGGTGAGTAATACTAATTTAAGTATGTATTTTCCAAAGTTGACTTTTAAGTAGAGAAGCAGAGAACATTTCTATACAAAGACAGTCAATTGATCAGACCAACTCAGAAAGCTGACTAGTTTCAGATGAACTTTGGATTATATCTTTGAACAGCACCAGGACTGTGGCTTTTTGTTCCATGATCAGAAAGGACTATGATCAGACCACCACCAGGAGGAATAAGGTAACATAAAACTTGAGAAATAAAGTACAACTACCTAAAAAGTACCCAAGTACTGCAGTAAATTTGTACATTGTACATTTCACCCCTGAGGAAAAATCTGACTGTTCTATATTATTGAGAGGGGTGGGGTTGAAACATCATTACTGACAGGCTCTTATTTCCACTGCTAATAACCTATGAAAGGTCACGTGAGTTACTAATAACACGCGCACCACAGGGACTTCTTATAATGACATCTTGTCTGGCTCAGCCTTCAACCTTCACATTCTGACTGGGGGAATTCTTCCCACAACCGATCATTATATGCATTAGGCACACAAGTAGTTATTTGCTTCCTTGGAAAGTTTAAATTTCATTTTGAAGACTCAGCAAGAACATTGGGTTATTGAATTTTGCAGTCGACTTATGACCGCTGAATCTGTTCACTTCCCTGCACACTGGTAGGTTTAATAAAGCACACAAACATGGACAAAACACACACACATGTTCTGTTATGAGGAACAAATTGTCTTCATCTCTCTGCTGTTGTGCTCTGGTACCGGGGTGTTCACTAATTCATCAGCAGTGCAAATGATTATGAATAAAAAGGAAAAATACACCAGTGTGAATATAAGACATGTTGTGTGAAACTGCTTTTTTAATTAGAACTGTGGTGTCTCCTGGAAGGCCTGTAGGAAAAGACATTATGCTTTGTTTATGCCAGAGAATACACAGTAATGTGCATCATTAGTTTATTTTCCACCTCTTGTGTTTCTGTACTTTTGTCTGAAACTGAAGCGTCTGTATATATGAGTGAGACTGTACCACGTCCGGACAAAGGCCAACTTTGTTTTTGGAAAAAACAGGTAATTGTTATTGCGGTGGGAAAGTATGCAGGTTTTCTTGCGAGCTGTGTTTGGAAAAACTGGCCACAATATGGAAAATGAGGACAACTGATAAGTGAATTTTTTTCTTTTTTCTTTTTCAGTGTGGCTCAGCTGAAACACGTGCAGATCTGAGGCCGTTTCCTCACAACTACGTGAGGGACAGTACAGTGATACTAGATATGTTTATCCATCTGTAATGTCAATATGGGACCCTAATGGTCCCATTTAGTTATCATGTGGGAGCAATTCAATTTACTTTATTTCATCTGGATATTTCATGTTTTTAAAGGAATACATATATAATAATAAACCAATAAGGAATCAAGACACAGCATTTTGCATCAAAATACATGTCATGTGCACCAGACTTTGAGCTTCTTCTGCAAAATCATCCCCCGGGCTGTGTTTTCTTTTTAGTGGATGAGGTCAGTTGACATGGTCTAAACCGCCGTCCTTCAATCAGTTAAGCCTTTTTCATCAGATGACTCTTATGTTTCTGGTCTTATGCTTTCATTTCATGAGAGGGAAATGAAACTTAATCTCTCTCCATTTCGAGGTTGCTTTGTGCATTTGTGTTTGCAAGCTGGTAGAAAGGCAAAGCAAATGAATCCATAGTAAATTGTCTTTATTATAATGTTTTGATTGCATATTTGGATTTCCATTTATTTGCACACGAAATAAGTTTCATTATGGAAGCTCCTCAGCTGAAGTGCTTGTCTCTGCATAAATGTGATTTACCGGGAGCAGCTGTTGCTCCTCTGCAAGCAAGGGGAACATGGTGTAATAAGGACATTATGAATATTAATAATCTTTTAGAATGGGTTTCTTTGATTGGGGGTACAAATTGTTGTGTTAGTCACTGTTGTTTATCACATCAGCTCCAGAGTACTCGTGCCTGACTGAGGACTGATGCATGTTTCCCAACTGATCACAAATATTAGCTTTTATTCAGCTTAGACGAAAAAAAATAAACTCAAAGAGTGTGTTCATTCTTTTAAGTCTATCTTTAAACAACACTGACATGCTCATACTTACACTAAAGTTACAGTGAACCAGCCATACTGTCAATATCCCCTAACTGGAATTCAGCTATCATTACTACAACTATTAAATCAAGTTGGTATCATTCAAAGTAGGTGTTGTTAGTCCTTCCCCCTCATTTATTACATTGAAATCACGTTAGGAATGCTCTTCACAATGCTGTGAGCAAAACATCTTTGAACTTGTTGGAATGCTAATGTGGTTTTAAGAAAGACTTGTGACTTTATCCTTTAACCTGCAATAGCTGATTTCCTTTTGTCCATTTAGGGCAGCAGGAACAAGTTGAGAACACAACAATGACATATTTTCAATATTCAATCTCTTTCAGCAGTTACAGGTTTCCACTGTGTCAGCAGTTGTCTGTCACGCCTCGTTTCAGAAGCAGAAAAAGGTCACGGCCACCCTCCACCCTACAATAATGGTTTATCATTCATAAGGAGAAGTAACTCATAGAAAAAGATCCATGTTGAGTTTTAGTGAAATAATGATCAACACGACAGCATCAGCAAACTTTTGTTTATTTCCCATACATAAATCATATCCATTCGGCTTTGTTTGACTGCTCATCCATTTGACCGACTGTTCATCACTACAAGCAACTCCTTTCACGGTGTCATTTTACTTTGATACATTGCAGTTATTAAAATATCGATTATAGGCAAGTGCAGCTGGAGAGCACTCTCACTTGAGTGCATGTATGCATGCATACATTTTAATCTCAACATGAGACCAAAATTATTGTACATTTTCCTGTTGCCTCTTGTATTAAGTTGTGTGTTTTGTGATAAAATCTTTGGCATACATGTAGGTTTATATGGTATAAAAAAGATATAGATATCAGGGGGTGCTGCTGCATATTTGGCCCTTGAGGGTCAATTTTCATACTCTTACCTTCATGCATCTATAGAGCGAAGATCTTCAGCGTTCCATCGGTGCATTTCTCTTTTCATTGACAGAGATATCACTGGTTGCACATACCATGGTGATCATCAAGAGTCATAAAATCAGTTTCCTGCACAAACTGTGCTCCGGCGAGGAATTGTCATTACATTGCTCAGAAGTCATATAAAATGATACACTGATCTGGTGTCAGAGGTCAGGACGCTGTGTAACTTTGGCAGTAGTTAAAGTATTCAAAGTTGAGTTCTCTGGGTGCTGATGTCTATTTATAAAGGCACTTTGTGTTCTAACTTTAGTGTCCAGCACTGTGCACCGCTCTGGTCTGAATATGGACACGCATTCTGACAGTGAGGAGCTGTAATGAGCAGCCTCAAGTTGTATCAGATAGCTATCGGAGGCTTGCGCTTTGTCTCCACATTCACTCCACTGCACTGAAAGACCTCTGCCGAGCAGGTCATCGCGTCTATACAAGTTATTTCGATACTTTCTGCGGGAAACTCTGTCAAAGCTTTAACAGTTTCCAGTCTTTGTTAAAAAAAATCAATTAAAAAGCGTTTTAATTGGCCCTCCAGGAAAGAGAACAGCATTCATGACCTTGAATTAGTAGATGATGCGTTAAGCTACTGTCAGCTCATGGTCGACAGGTTGAGCTGCTTTTCCTGGATTTTATTTTTAACCGGACAATACTTGACAGGCCCAGGACTTTGGGGTGACTTCAGAGTGTAAGGGATGAGATGAATAGCATTCAGGAGAAGTGAGGAAGGAGCACACGATAAAGTGAAGTACTGTATGTAGGTGTGACTGAGAAGAAATACACAATACTTGTATTGTGTCGTAACTTGCAGAAGTACGTGTGGGTGAATTCGCAGCCAAAAGGTAGGACAGAGGAGTTTGTCTCGTGGTGGTGATAATGAGGAAGCCTACGTGGCTTGCAGACATATGAATCAGAAGCATAACATCTTTCTGCAGACAGAAAGAGACAAAGAGGAAGCTGCAGGGAAGATTATGACAATGTGGACAGAGGACATGTGAGGCTGTGGGCGTGAAAAACAATGAAAATGGCACGACGGCTTGATTTTGACCTACATTTAGTCTTTAAGACACTGAGCTCATTCTATTGCTTGGCACAAATCAGGTACATTAAACACTCTTCTGAGCCAAAAGGGGTTTAATCGCTGTGGCTGAGGACTGTATTGTTACCATGAGAGCAAGGATAACAACACATAGTTGGCCTAATTTTTCTCAGCAGGAAGCGGCTGCGATGAAAAACTCCCAAACTCCAGCTGGAGCTGATTACATTGACACAACCAGCTCCGACCTTTGTAGCACTACATTCCCCTTCCTGTGTAAGGCCAGAGTTGTTTAAATGAGTATTATGCACATAAACATGTGATGTGGACAAATGTTTATATTTTAAGAGGTAGGCACATTTACGTAAAATTTTCCATGCACTGAAATTTGAGTATTCAAGTAAATTGAGCTATTGTAATAGATTAAATTACCTTAACCAGCTACAACTTAATGCTGCTTACATGTTGATGCATGACTAGTAAAAAAAAATACAGTAATATACTGAAGGGACTCAGTGTTCCAAAGTATCATGCGATCTCAATATTTAAACACTGTATGTACATACAGAAATCCTAGAGGCTGTTTGCTTTTGTGTAAGTAGATACTAAACATGCAAAAATGAGACCAGCCCTTTCTTTTAGTGAAAAGATATATCCTGTATATCCTGTGTGACAAATCCCAAAATTGAAAGTCAGGGTGACTTTGACAATGTCACTACAACCTGCAGATAATCTGGTATTGTCGACCTGCAGGGTTCTTGTATTTTAGTTTTAGGAAATACATACAAGGCTGCCTGTAAAAAACGATGTGACATGGCATTTTCAGTGTTTCTACACCTGTTTTGTCGACAGGAAAGTGCAGATCATTATTGCAGAACACGCAAAATGTTGTGCACCTTCATGTAATGCTGCTTGTTTTATACCTAAAAAGCAGGTGGGAACGTGTGTACCGAGTCGACAGTTCTGATATATGGTGGTTAGAGTCGGTGCTACATTTAGCAGATGATTCAAAGCTGGTGTCCCCTACGCTCAGTGAAATTTAGTCTGCCTACTTAAACATTAAAACTGGAGTCTAGAGGTAGTCAGCACTTCTTCTCCACCAACGAGGATCTCTTGGCTGTGCGGTCATACGAAATTCAAAGTTATATAAACACCACTTTAACTGAGCGAATGAGGTCAGAGTCGTGCCTGACCAAAATGAAAGGACGCAGACACAGGACGAACTCTTTGCCAGTAATTTTATTTTGAGATATTTTGTAGAACAGGGGAACCAATGATTACAAAAAAAAAAAAAAAGTCCATAAGTGTTCTACATGCTACACCTTAACCTAATTCATCATGCTTGCCTGGAAAAAGTACATAGAAATTTAACAAAAAAAAAAAAGGACAATTAAAACTGACGTACATTATACTCACCATAACTTTACGTTTGATGTACCTTTCTCTTGCCTCCATGCACTCAATTTTTTACATTACATTTAGATAAAAAAAAAATAATTAAGACTTTTAGGCGCTTCTTTAAACCATAAAGCAGTTTTTTTTTCGCCTGCTAAAGACAGAACGCGCCTATAAATAAAAACAAAAAGAATGATATCCATTCGGACGATATTGGTGGAAAATGGAAAGCCTCGACTTCTTTTTTTTTTTTAGAAACATAACAGATGAGTTTTTGCATCCTACCGTTAAAACAAAAAGGAACACTTACACGCCCATATAGTGCCGAAATGAAAATGGAAGTCTGTCCAACTCCTCAATCTTCAATAATCACATTGAAATAACAACATTTTGATAAAATAAATATCGCACATCTGCTAGAAATAAATAATGATTACTGAAACACCTCACTATGTTAAATGCTAAAGTGAGACAGATTTCGTCTACGCGACCACTTCATTTCATGGTATGAGGATGGTCATGTGTGTAAAGCACTAGTGCGGCTTCGAGTGTCTCTCGCGGCTGTTACCTTGAGGTAGATAACACATTTACATTAATGTCTACGATAATGGTTGCTGCTGGCATCATGTGTCAGATTTACAGTATGAAAGGGTTATTAAGGAAGCTTTCTTCGGGGGGGGGACAAATCATAAAGGAAAACAAAAAAACAAAAACGAGGACATCCCGTCCCAGGTAAGGGCGTTTGAAAGCACTTTAAATGCCTACAGCAATGTTAGCGTCTGCCATCCTTCCTCATCTCACACCCAAACCTCTCTCCAATCAGCACTCCTCTCCTACCTTTCATCTTTCTTCTCAACTCTCTCCCACCTTCTTGTTCGTCTACAGTACTTAAGTGTGCGAGTGACATGCCAGTTAAGCAATGAGGGCGTAGATATTAACCCATGAAGGCCTGGTGATCAAGGCTCAGAGTGATGACAAAAACTCTTTAAATATAATAATAAATCACCCTTTTCAACTCTTAAAAAAAATAATTAAAAGTAACCATAATAAAAAAAAAGGTATGAAATGATTCAAGTACAATAATATACCATATTAAAAAAAAAAAACATAAAAACAAAACTGCCTAAATTCTGCACTGTGAGGGAGGATATACATTTCTTTAATTAAGATGTTTGAAGATGCTGCTGTACGTTTTGTGGGCAATTTGTGGGGAGCATTTGACAGCACAGGGGGTGAGGGATGCCTGGATGGATTTTAGAGGCAAGTCATCTGTGCCGTCAAAACCGGGCAGGGCCAGAGAGTCCAGCTGCACGTTAAGCACAATCTCCGTGTTCCTGCCGAGGAAACTCTCGTCCAGCTCTCTCGCCTCAGACAGCTCCGGCTCGAAGCTGGCCACAGTCTCTCCGACCGCCTCTTCCTTCCGGCTGAACAGTCGGTCAAGGTAGCTGGTGTAAGTGCTCTCCTTCTGGAGGTGGTCCTCTTTGCGAATGTCCCAGCATGCTTCGTCTATCAAACAGCCGTTCTCCTCCACTCGCTCCCCGCAGCCGAAGCTCTCCCAGGGCTGAGCGGGCCAGGCGCCGTCCCCGCTGACGACGGCTAGCCCTCCTCCTCCTACAACGGCTAGCCCTCCCCCGCCTAACTGGGCGAGGTTTACCAGGCACTTCTCCTCCTTCTCCTGACTTATAGACTTTGACATGGAGCCTGAGCGGGGAGTCTCCAGCAGGGAGACGGAGGAGTTGAGCTCGTTCAGGAGGCCCACCTCGTTGAGCAGAGCCACCTCCTGACAGGGCTCCGGCTGCAGGCTCAGTTTAATGGTGCTGGCGATGAAGGAGTCGAAGTCAAAGCCTTGGTTCTGCTGGCTCTGAGACTTCTCCGTCTGGTGTTTCTCCTGCTCTCGGTCCTTCTCCGCTGGACTCTGGGTCTTCTCCGCCTCCTTCAGCGCGATCTGTGCTTTCACCAGCCCGTTCTTCTCGCACTTGCTCTTGGCCTTGCGGTCGGCCTTCTCCTTGCTCTGCTGCTCCTTCCAGTTGGAGAGGTCGATGATGAGCTTGGGCTCGTAGTAGTGGTTGACTTCACTGTCCCGCCAGATGAGGTTGTCCAGGTAGGAGGGCGACACCGCCTTGTAGTTACAGGTGTGGCTACACTGCAAGTCACAGTATTTGTTCTCGTGGTGGTCGTCGTCGTCCTGCCAGGATCGCTCTGGCAGGAACAGAGTGGAGTAGTCGAAGGACGGCTCATCCAGGAACTTCTCCCGATCTCCATCAGCATATTTACGTGGATCCACCTAGAAACAGACGACAGCTACCATTTAGCTTTTGTCATCTCATTAACAAGTAAACGCAAGTCATGTTATAACACGTCATCCCTGCACACACACCTGGACTTCCTCCTCGTCTGTTACATCGGAGAGTGCCCGTGGGTCAACCTGAACTTCGTCTGGGTCGTGGGTGCTGTGCAAGTGCCAGTCAGCCTCTGACAGCTGGCTCTCATGGTACCTGGTAAGTAAACCGACACCGAAGCACAAAATCAAGCTCAGGATCTCGCTATGCAAACACGATACACAACCAATCCAGAAAAACCTATTTGACTGGTCAGGTGACCTGTATATGCAGAGATAGCAAACTATCACTGAAACTGAGCTCACACAGGAAAAATGCCTACAAGTGGAAAATTTTTAACTTTGCGAGCCTGTTCACAGAGAGCCAGTGTTCGAGAGGGAATAAGTGAGCGAGCATACCGGTCCCAGGTGTGACTGTGGCTCTGATCCATGAGCAGGATATCATCTACTTCATCCTCAATGTGGAAGGGGTGCAGAGAGATAGGCTCATCTAGGGGGAAAGAGTAGTCAGCCATGTAAGGGTGGGCCAGGGCCTCTTCTGCAGTCAGACGATCCATGGGATTAAAGGTCAGGATCTTTTCCAGGAAATCCAGGGCTGCAGGGAGGAGGACAATGAGATTATCGAGTATGCCCCGACTACTGCCGTTGGCCTGTCTATCTGAGTAACCCTGAATGAATAAGTAAGTGGTACTCACCCTGGGGACTGACGTCAGGCAGCAGCTTGGCCAGTGGCGTGTGAGGCTTGGACATGTCATTGCGGATGAAGACAGGGATGACGCTGTGGAGCTCCTCTCTGTCTTCCTCTCGCAGTACGGGGATGGACTCCAGGATCAGCTGCATCTGCTCCAGTTCGTGGGCTCCTGTAAATGCCGGGGCAGACAAACATCAGACGCTTTGTTGTTAGAGGAGACTTGCACAACGTTGGACATCTGCGCGAGGCAGATCATGAGAACAGAGATGTTATTTGCCTTGTGTACAGCTCAGGGCGGACTCAAACAAGAACAGTCAGTCTGTCACAGCCCCAGCTGGATTTGCAAAAGAGCAATAAAAGTCGGTTTTGAACAAAGATACGCCGAACAGCAGGACTAACATATGTCATGCTCTGTATTTACCTCATGAATCATCTGACATACTTTAAAGGCTGCTTGTTTGCATATGAGTCACACATATGAAACTGAGTCAACACTTACCAGCAAAGAGGGTTTTCCCTGTCAGCATCTCAGCGAAGATGCAGCCAGCGGCCCACATGTCGATGGCTTTGGTGTAGTTGTTCGGCGAGAGCAGCAGACGAGGAGATCTGTACCACTTGGTGACCAAACCTTCAGAGAGATGGCCCTGTGTTGGAAAGACGACAAGACATATGTAGTGAGACTTTCTCCAAAGACGGCTCATGTTTAAGTCTCAACATGTTTGGCTCATTCACGGCCAAGTGGCTTTTTAAAAATCGCCCTCGGAAGCAGATAAACGTGACTTTGTGTGCCTAAACCTGGGCCTTCTCCTTGATAGACCCATGCTGTGCTGGTCACGTATGCAATACGGAGACAAAGAACCCGGAGAGAGAATACAGATGAAAAGAGGAGAGGGGGGGGCGTGTCGGGGGTCAAACACGTGCGGGCCCTGTCAGCAGTCTGAGTGAAGCAGGATAATCCCCCGCTGCCACACACTACACCCACTAGTGACACCAATCTGCACTAGACTGTCACACAGTGCCCGACTACAAGCAGGGACAGGGAGTGAACACAAAGGAACCTGACCTGTGTGGTGTGTGTGCGTGGGACTGGGACGTTGGGGGGGGGGCGGTAAAACAACACCCTCGCTCCACACATGCAATGGTAGTTTGTGGTGAGACCAAAATGGTCGGCTCACCACTCGACCAGGCTCCTGTTTCTGCCCTAAGTTAGCCACATATGCTTGATGTCACTCTATCCATGGAGTGTATATCTGCTCTCCTGCACGCCCTCGTATTGACGGGCCTTACAAACGACACGCCGCGTGGACTTAAAAGACAGAACTGCGCGCTTCAGGTTACCAATCTGCCGGTGGCTTTTACCAGGAAGCTTGCTAAGGGGGTTGAGGGGGGAATTACAAGGCATTAACACACACACACACACACACACACAGGAAGGTCACACCTAGTGACTGAAACTTGCAAGGCTCCCAGTGAATTATGTGACCTGTGTGAACGTGGTTACTCTGGAGAAATAGACGCAACCAGAAGAGTTGCGACATGTAGACATGTAGGTTACGCCAGGCCGAGAGAGCGCCGGGTTGTTGCGTAAAGACAATTGCGTGTACGATGGACTCTGAACTAAAAAGCAGCAGATTAGAGTTTGCCAACCAGCTGAGGACGTAAAGTGCATCGGGTGAACTTTTCCAGCTCGCCTCTCTACTTTGAACCGATCTCTAAAAAGCGAGCCACTTATCACAAAAGGCAGACACGGAGGCATTAAAACATCGGCTATCTCAATACCTCTGGCAACAGTTCGGGAGAATAACTTAACCACCTGATCTAGATGAGAGTGCGCTGACATTTAAATGACTCATAACTCCCTCCCTTAGCGCGTCTGGCTGCGGTTAGTCACAGCAGCTTTCAGCAGGTCTGACCAGATGTCAGTAAAAAGGTGGCTGCTTTCACAGAAACTGGTGACTTTAAAACTCAAACGACAGCTTTCGCTGGTGGCGCTGAATCCGTTGTAGTCTCACGCGCGCGCACAAATCATTTAGCTGGCAAAGCATTGGACGGTAATAGTGGGGATGAGCCGAGCTTGCAGTCCCACAACACACCGACCATATGGACCTAATTAATGGCTAAGCAGTTTATTTCAATCTGGTTTTGGCTGATCACCATAATTCCTGCTACTTGCTTCTTTTTAGGCTCGAGAAACGTGACACCATCTCTCTGAAAGTCATTAAGCCTCAACTTTCTTTTTTTCTTGTTAGATCCCATGAAGTCTGATGCCACACAGGCCTGTTGCTGGCTGAATAATTAGGTCAAATGTGTGTGTGTGCTCTCGCAGTTGTGGTTTTGGAGTTTGGAGGGTTGCTTGTGTTTGTGTGTGTGTGAGTGTGAGAGAGGGTGGGTGAACCCTTCAACCTCCTCCTCTGGTAACATTCCTGAAATCTTCCCAGTTATTATCTCGACCACATCACAAATTACAAAAAATTTTATGCCGAGCCACAGGCAGGCAAAAAGAGTCCACATTTCAGAGTCGTCTAAGTTTATATTAATGTGACTGAGGAAAACGCAACAGACGGTTTTTCTACATCAGGAAGAAGTTCGTTTAGTCTACTCTTCATTTCAAAAGACTCGGAACTGGTTTGATTTACGGATAACGCCGTCATGTGAAAACTAGACTGCTTTTCTCTGAGCAGATGTGATATTACTTAGCTACGGCACACATTTTGATGTGTTACACTATCCCGGGGGTTGTTTACAGCCTCGGCTCGCCTCGTTTAAACTCCAAAATAGCTTCCCTGAGCACAACTGTCGCTGAACCTAAATGAGCTGAGTGTTATATCGACAGTATTCCCTTCTTTGTCTTGTGGGAAAAAAAAAAAAAGGGCAGGCTACGACTGGAAATGAACACAGGCTTCAAATAAGGCCGTGAGCAAGGCTCCCATAACAAGACAAAGAACTGGCTGGGAAAAGGAGGGGGGTCCGGGGTTGGAGAAGTTGGATGAGTGCACGTGAATTCTTGCCATTCTTGATCCCTGGCCACCACGAGGGTTGGTCTTGAAGGTTCACACAGGCAGAAACGACTCGCTTTCTCAAAACAGTGGAAAGATAGCACGGAAAACACAGGTACTCTAAGCAAGGATACGGAAAACAAAGCAGGATTAATTATGTTTTTATTAATCCGGGCCAAGCAAGACGAAAAAAGGTGAAACAAACGCCTCGTGCCGTATGTATCGCGCAGGAATCTAGATACCTCATTTACTGAAACTACGCCAGAAACTGAAGGTTCACAGGCAAAGAGCGCTTCTTTATTTAGAAACAACGTTATTCAAATAACATGCACTCAGCCACCCAGCTGCTACGGCTCACCGAGCCTGCTAGAAGTAGACGCCGGTTGTGAAAAGCCCCCCAGTGATTCTGCCCTGATGTCTGGGCCAACACACTCCTCCGGGCACCAGTGTTGCGCGAGGGTGATGAGTTCATTTCCGAGCAAGCCTCATTTGGTGTCAGACACACCAGACGCACACTCAATCATTTGACTATATGTGGCAGAAATTAAAAAAAAAAAAAAAAAAGTGTCTGGTCGTGGTATCAGTGCTGCCCCCTCCCCCACACCACACCACACCACTGGTGTGTTATCATAGCAGAGACAGACAAAACACAGCAATGCTGTTTGTAAAGGAGAGCGGGGTCAAAGCCTATTAAAGTCACTCTGACAACATGGCCACAGTGTTTGTATCCCTGACAAAGACTCTGTAGCGGCTGTAGTCTGCTGCAGTACGAAGGCAGACAATGGCCAAACACAAGAAAGCTGCCCTCAGTCAAGGGGCTTTTTAATACCCACTTGCATGTTTCCCATCAGGAAAAACTGCTTATTTAAAAAAAAAAAAAAAAAGCCCAGATGGCAAACTGGGCTCTAAGGGAGGAGTGAAGAAATGCTGGGTGGGTGGCAGCCTGAGCGACACTGCACACTGGTTCCCGGCAAATACGAGCTCTCACCTTCCTCTTCCTATTGCAGAAGAGATTATCTCCACCTAAGATATGACTCATGTGAGAATATAGAGCCACTATGACATTATAGTAGAGGAAATGGAAATGAGCAGTTCTGGTAAACAAGCGTGTTTAAGTCTGTGTAAGGGATATGAATGAGGCTGTGCCAGCCAGAGGGATCATGTCACGTGAGCCCACTTTAGACCCTCCAGTGACTAATCTAAGACACGTGTGAGCATATGACTGCGCTCGGCGCTCCAAGTAGAGCTGAGGCAGTCAGGGTAGGACAGACTTTCCAACCTAGATTTCTCTCGCATCACACCACCATATGGCCTTTGACTGGAATTCCCTCACCCCTTTATAGGGTGACAGAAACACACAAGGGCAAGACAGGCCTTCCACCTGGCTGCAATTAGACAGGGTATCCATACTCGTCTTATACTGAAAGATAAAAGCGACCTGCTTTATTGCTACCATTACACCGCTTTGCAAAAACAAAACGCAGGTTTATAGAGAGCGTTAAAATGTGTACGTTCAACATTTGGCACATTAGCAGCTGGCCTCAGATGACACACGACACACACGCACAGACCCAACACAGCCTTCTCGGACAACCTATTTTCTCAATTTTACAAATCACAGGTGTGTAAATGGAGTAATGACCTCGTGCAAGTGCAACCGAGGGGGAAAACATACACCCCCAGATATAAATAAATCCGTACATATTTCAATGCCGCATGTCCTTAACGGATCTGCTGCAGCCTCGGGCCTTCGACATCATCAACATCGCAAGCTGACGAGAGCTCAAGGCTGAACTGTACTGCGCCTGCATTGTGCACGCAACATTTAAATACTCGCTGTTTTTTTCCCAACTGGGAATTATTGTCTTTTTTTTTTTTAATCCACATTATTATGAACCCACTCGTTTGTATATTTAGACTTGGAGTCAAGCCCGTTTTCACTGTTAACTACACACACACACGCGCTTGTGAACGGAAAAAGATCAGTTCCCAGGGTTGTGTTCCGCAGCCTCACTTGTCTTGACAGGGGAAACTGAGGCGTTACCCCCAAGGAACCACATCCTGTCTTGTTTACTTCCTGCTGTGAAAGTGCGTCACCCTGAGGAGCACCACTATTACCGGGCCAATGACATAAACATCACGTGCGAGAGCAACAAAGCACTCATGGTTGAGCAGAAAAATAAAAACAAAAACAAAGTATGATTGGCCACGAAATCCCACACATACAACACTCACTCGAGACTCATCCTACCTTGTGAGAGTAGTGGGGGTCCATGATGCGGGCCAGTCCAAAATCCCCGATCTTCAGTACCAGGTCCTCCGTGTTGACAAACAGGTTGGCAGGCTTGAGGTCACGATGCAGCACGTTGGCGGAGTGGATGTACTTAAGGCCCCTGAGGAGCTGGTACATGAAGAGCCTGGCGTGGTCCTCGGACAGAAGGCCCCTCTCCAGCAGCTGACACAGGTCCGTCTCCATGTACTCCTGCACGATGTAGACTGAGTTGACCTCCGTCAGGGACACCACGTCCTCCGTTAGCGTACGACCGTTAGGGCCCAACGTCTCAAACACCTGGCGACACGGAAAGAAAAAGAGTCAGTGTTGAAAAATGAACCACCTCGTTTGCTTTTCAACAGACAGAGACACACTCTCTGCGACGTACCTTGACGATGTTGTCGTGGTCGAGGCGTCTGATAATCTTGATTTCCCGCAGGGCATGCTTCACACTCTGGGGGTCGGTCAGGATAATTTTCTTCACAGCTACCCGCTTGTCACAGTCGGTGTCAACCGCTGAGAACACGAGGCCGTTCCCTCCATAGCCGAGAGGCTTCAAGTCCATGTAGCGAGAACCCAGGTCAAAGCCGTGGATGTTCATCAGGGACTCGAACTTTTCTGCCATGACGACAGCTTCTTCTATCTCAAAACTTTTTTTTGGTCTCAAGTCCAAGAGAGGAATAACAGTCCCCCCCTCCCCACTACTGCTTCAAGCGGCTGAGCTATCTGACCCGTGCACAGACGACTACCCAGTCCTCCCCTCCCGTCACTGTCAGATGCGGGGCACTAATGTGTAGTCAAACTTTCTTTCCATCTTTAATAGAGTGAGAAAATGTAAACGTTTTCCTCCAAATCTCTTTAGTAGACTAGTGTTTATAGAGACGGCAATGGAATGGACTGGAATGGGGCCCAATTAAAAAAAAAAAAAAAAAAAAAACACTGAGACTGTGTTAAACTATAAAAGCACGTAGTTGCATCCTTACAGTGCAGATACATTCAGTGTATGACTGGTCCTGAGCAGCTTCATATGAAATGTGCCTCAAATGCACTGTTTGTTTTTAATCTTTTCTTTTTTCTCTTTTTCTTTTTTTTTGGTTGTTCAAATATTTAAATCTGTGTAATTTTTCCTGATGTATATTTATAAAAAAAATAATAATAATTTGAAATGAGTCTTGGCCTTGGAAGTCTTCAAAGTAAGGTCTCGCCCTCAGTGATCAGGTGGCTCAAGCTCGCCACAGTCGCAATCAAAACTATCCTCCATTTTAATTGGGTACAACCTGGAATACAAGAGAAGAGGAAAAACACAAACAAAAAACAGGTAAGAAACAAGAGAAAGGACGACAGAGATTGAGTGTAAAAGCCATTAAACAAGAGGATGCCACCTTCTGTTACACATATGTAATCATAATTAAAACAAAAGTGTGTTTGGGGGGTTTCGCAAAGCAACAAACAGACAAACGTCTCATTCACCGGCTTTAGTTTAAACGTGGTGTCAGTAATGGAAACTAACCCTCCCCCGCCCGTCCGTCCGGGTTTAAGTGCCCGTTAGTCCGGTTTCTGGGTATCGATAAAATTGAAACATAACCCACAGATACTCAGCTACGATTTTACATACACAAATATGCTCACAAACACATTAAATAAGGTAAAAAGGGCTGTTTTTAAATCAGAGTTTAACGCGCTTATGCCGCCTGTTTTTGTGGCCTTCACGGAATCTGTCGAAGAGGGGGAAAAAAGAAGCTCAACGGCCGAGCCGACAAGCTACGGACAGACCTCCATCGACTTAAAAAAAAAAAAAAATCACAAACACGACCACCTGGTGACACAATAAACATAAACCACATCTCCAACAGTGTGTCTGTCTTTATAAATATGAACCATAACCGTTCAGGGGGGGGTGAAAGCCGAGCGGCGATAGCGCGAACAAAGGAGCCGTTGTTGGCGGAGGCTCCTGACTACGTGGTACAAGCTCCGCTTGCGCTAATGCACACGGGAAAAAAACGGCTGTAAATCCACTTGAGGCGACACGTAAACGGTAACAGTGACAACAATCGACACATAGAGAGATTACTTACAGTCCTTATTCGTCGCATTAGTTTTTAGTTATATCCCCAATCAAACCCGGACGAGGTTTGACTGCGACCCGCTGCTGAGCTCTTGCGGATCTGTTGCAATCGCCATTGAGGCTGGGCAGAGCTATGAACGGCGGCGGTGACGTCAAAACGGTGCGTTCACTGGCCGTCGGGAAATATGCTCACTACAAGAGAGCCCTTCATTGGTAATGTACTCCAATGGTATTGCAAATAAATTATTATTAATATGTTGTATTAGCACGTCTGATGTCGGAGCTGCATGAGATATGTTCAAGTTCAAGTCAACTTTATTATCAATGCTGCCATATTAGATTAGATTATACCTTATTCATCCCACCACGGGGAAATGCAGCAGAGGAAAGTGTAGCATACACCTCAGAATTAGAAAAAAGTAGAAAAGGCAAAAAACAACAACAACAAAAAAAACCCACAATAAACAGACAGAAATATCTATAACCTACACAATAAACACGAAAAACAGTCAACCTTCAAAAACAGACAAGTACAAAGTGACCATAGTGTAAGAAAGTATTGTGTATATAAATAAATATAAATATAATGAAAGCAACATATGTACAGGACATACGGAGAATTGAAATTGTGTTTTCCCTCTTATCCCAGTGCAAACAGCAATAAACATGAAATATATTAAATATGAGTAAAATATGTAAAAAAAAATAAAAATATTAAAAATATATATACAACCTAAAAGACATCCAAGAAAGGACAGTGGCAAATCTGGAAGATATAAATAGTATAAATATGAACAGATGCACTATATATGCAGTGATTCTTTGACCCTGCCACGCTGCCAGCATGAGGAAGACTGTTGCACCTGTATCTATGCACACTTGCACCTTTTATCTCCTGCCACTCAATTTTTATTCAATATATACCTCTCTCTACTGTATATACCTACTATAGTCATACTGTATATATCCCACCTGGGTCCTAGATACACGTCTTTAATGTGAATCACAGACAGCAGATATCAAATCCCGTTTGGGATAACAAAAGGCTTTACTTGGGGAGGCTGTAGCTCAGGGGGTAGAGTGTGCATCTACCAATCAGATGATCTGTGGTTTGATCTCCAGCTCCTCCAGTCTGGGCAAGATACTGAACACCAAATTGCTCCCTGTAAGTCGTTTTTGATAAAAGCATACATTCAGACATACCCACATGTTCAGAGACATCCTAGTCTGTTGTTTCTTGTCAAATTGTTTTTATCTAAATGTATCCTGCACTTTATGTAGCCCTTTTGTATTTTGCGTTTAACGTAGTCCTGTCTGCACTATGTTTTCTGTTTCATGTAGCACCATGGTCCTTGGCAAAATGCTGTCTCTGTTTCACTGTGTACTGTGTATATGGTTGAAATGACAATAAAACCTCATTTCCTTGACTGGATCAGCCATAACGTTATAAACATGGGCACCCTCACCCTCTCTTCGCAGCCCTGTACGCAATAGACTGTAATGCTCTGTGTGTTCTGACACCTTTCTATCAGACCCAGCGTTCACTTTTTCAGCAATATTTGCTACACATGTATCAGATCACACACATGCCAGCCTTCGCTCCCCACATGCATCAGTGAGCCTGTTACCGGTTCACTGCTTTTCCATCCTGCGGACCACTGCGGACCAGAAACATCCCACAAAGAGCTGCAGTTTTGGAGATGCTCTGACCCTTTTGTCTAGCCATCACAAGTTAGCCCTTAAGCTGCTGAAATCCTGACCCTTGCCCATTTTTCCAGCTTTTAACTTAGAGGACAAAATGTTCATCTGCTGCCTAATATTACTGTATCTCACGCACTGACAGGTACCATAACTAGTGTTATTCACTTCACCTCCACCTTCAGTGGTCATCATCTACAGCTGATCACTGTATGCAGAGATGAAGGAACAAGAATAATCTCTAATCTCAAATAAAATACTGAAAGGAGTAAAGTCTTATTCATCAAAATGTACATTATTATCTGCTATACTGCAGTACTGCAGTATTAGATCTGTACTCTATGTGTACTGTCCTTGATAGACTCTAATTGATCTTGAATACTTTACATTTCTATTCTTATTTTTCTTTCATATACTTCTAATCATTTATTTTAAACTTGTCTATACTTATATCTACTTATTTATGCCCTTGTGTTGCTCCAACACCGTAATTTCATAAAGGACGATCTTGTCTTATCACAGCTAACTCTCAGTATCTATCAATAATATTCTGATTGCCACTTTCAGGTTCACTGGGTTCATTAATACTAATGTGGATGCAGTAAACTAGCACAGTACTGCTTTCTCACCAATTAAGTCATATTATATACATATATTTACATTATCTTTATGTGCATTTTGTCATGCATTTACACCGCTCTTCCTCTGTCTCTCTCTTTAATCACAAATATACAGTACGTTATAGCAGTTTCATGGATTAGATCCTCCTGATACGTCAACAATATATTTTTTAAAATGAAATAAAATAAAAGCTCCCAATAAGCTACCATTAACACTGCATATTTATGTCAGTGTGGCATACTGTAGTTTATCAAGCTATACACATTCCAGTGCAGGTCATTTATCCGAGCGGTACGTGAACGCAGCAGCAGTCATTGAAAAGGTGTACGCAGATGGAGATCACGTGACAGCGGTAGATTCAAAATCCAAGTCAATATTTACAGATTTATGGATGAGACGATAACAGCTGCGTACAAATACCAGCAACTCTTGTAGTAAACAGCAATGCTATAAATCTTTATGTGTAGTCAGAGCGCCTTGAAGACAAAGTTCAGCCACAGGTAGACACGCAAAAACAAAAACAGAGGCCTGGTAATAACAGACAGTCCTGGTATATAAACAAATAAAGGAAGGTGGATTATTTTAGTGTGTCACTACTTATATTTAGCTGCCTCCTAAGGCATAAACAAAATGATCTAGGACAGTAAAAGTAACCTTTTTCCAAGGAGAGATGTATCATGCAGCAGGGATGTGACAGATCTTACCTGAATTAGAGATCTCAGTGTTTCCTTCTTTCTATTTGCTGCACATTTATTTTCCAAAAGTCAAACCAACAGAAATTTTTAGGCCTATCTAGGCCTGCAAACAGTGTCTTAACAGGTTTTATTCTGGTCTCTCTCCTATATTTCATCCAAACGTTTATTTATTTATTTATTATTTTTTATATAACAGTTGTTGTTTTCTTCTTTGCAAATGCCCTCCAGTTGTTTTCTGTATTACTCCACGATTAGTTTTTTCCTCGTTTGTTTTTGTCTTTGATTGGGATTATTGTTGTTTTCAGATTATTAGCACGCTCAGTGAGAAAGAAAAAAAAAATCCCTCGGACAGTCCACTCACTGCGGGTTGCGGATTTGGTAAGTCCATCTGGCACCGAGATGCGCAGGGTGTTTCTGTTTTTTCATCTCCACACGAGCTCAACAAATTCAAGGTGAAACCGAAGGCACTGCTTTATCTCTCTTCACATCACTCATTCAAGACTGCGGATCGTGTCCCACAGCGCCAGGTCCTCCCTATCTCTCTCTTTCTCACACACACACACAGTATAGGATGCTGTGAATGAATGGAGGGATGGATGGGCGGTCACAGCCGCAGCAGTCTACATCAGCATCCGCAGGCAGACCATGTGAGAACCCATGTGCCCGAGAATGCAGATGCCTCTCCACAGGCCGGGATGGGCTCTGCGATGGAGAAGAGGACCTGCATGCGGACTAAACGGGATGCAGAGAGCGACTTGTCTCTTATTAGTCGCAGCAAGGACGGAAAAATGTTGTGAGAGGACATTATATTCACCTGTCACGGCTACCTTTAGTTTAGGTGCTATTGATGTCGTAGTTTATGAATATATTGAGCCTCTTGCACCAGTCCCAAAGACACAAAGTTATGTAATACAATCGTGATATCTCACATGACATACCATAGTCTGAGAAAAGAGATGTCATTAACGCATTATGAAGCTTTTATTTCATTTTTTTGGGTTCCTGTAAACCTAACGAGGCGAACCTCACCTCACCCTTGATTGTCAATGACTGAGCCTTTAAAGGATTCCCCTTTCATACCCAATCATGATACTATCACCTGATACCAGTGAACCTGTTCACCTGTGAAAGGTGTTTAGTTGCCTCCATCCCATCTTTTCTTTTTTTTTGGAACATGTTGCAGGCATCAAATTTAGAATGAGTATATATTTACAATAAAGTTTATGAGTTTGGACATTAAATATCTCGTCTTTATACTGTGTTCAGTTCAATATAAGTCGGAAAAAGATCTACAAATCATTGCATTGTTGTTTTATACAGCCTCCCAACAAGCATGTGGTTGTTCTAAGCTCATATATTTTGTCAAACATAAGGAAATATGTGAATTAAACTACTTTAAGAAGTGTTTCAAATGAACCTACATGCTGAAAATGATACTCTAACGATCCAAGTTTTGATTCCCCTTCTCTACTGGAAGGTCAGAGGTGAAGGCAGTGCAGATTTTCTTTGCTCTGATGCTTTCTGTTGATTTTGAACCCATGCCCTCCCCGTTGAGGGATACGCTGTCACAAAAAACTGAAGAGAGAAACTACTTAAACTGTACTCTCATTAGAGTCTACATTATTGCTAATGTGATGCACTTCCACTGGCCTCTGCCCCCCTTTCGCAAGACTCACCGCTTCTGATTAAAGCTAACATTAATAATTAAAAATTAGATTAGTTGATAAGATATTGGCACTTGCTTGCCTCATGAGGGTGGTTTGTCCTCAGCCGTACATAATTTAACTGGGGTCAGAAGGTAAAGCTGCGTCTCACCCTATCTGTCCGAGTAATGAGAGAGTTCCTTCGCATTCCACTTGTTTTGAAGAAGATCATTACAGCCTCTGCTGCAGACCTCCATGATATGTCCATAAGACAGACAGACAGTCTTAACCCAATTAATGTAGTTGAGATGACGGTGACATCTATTGCTGACAGTGCTGCAAGTGGTGTAAACAAAGACACTGTACTATCGCAATCCAACGGGCATATTTGTTGAGCACAGAGTATCCCCCTTGTGTAACGAATGAAGTTGTGCACATGCTGTTTGCCTTTGTTCATCCTCTGCTGATAGTGGTATGACTCGTACTCTCTCTCACACACGCACATGAACAAACACACTTCCCCTTATTTAGAGCATCTGAGTGTGTTGCAACCTTTTTATCCTTTAGGTTACTATAAGTCGAAGTGAATCACCTGTTGTTTGTTTCTCCTTGTTTTTGTTTTGTTTTGTTTTGTTTTTTGGCTTAATTTTAGACAAAAACAAAAATATCATCAGCATCACTAACATGTCATCTCCATGTTTACTTTTTCCTTACACAAAAAGAAAATTCATACCACTCACCAATGTTGAAATTCTTGTAATATGACCGGGGTAACATGGTGAAAAACTTAATAGTCCATCCAATGAGAATTTATAGAATATATCCAACCCTGCAGACAGGTGGAGAGATGTTTCTGTGCAGTCCAGTATCTCCCTGTTTATGTGTGGGTCTGTGAGTGTATTCTCAGAGCTTTGGCGATGTGTTATACTCCATGTGCCTCTAGTTGTGAGGTGGAGCTTCATGGACAGTTAATATAGGCCAGGCCAGAGAGGGGAGGAGACTGGTCTGTTTATGACCAGCCTGTTAGTGTGTCAGACTGCCACCACTTCTTTCTGTCTCTCACTTTCACTGCTAATTACTTACTTTCCTATTAATTGTATTTGCTCATGTTTTGGTCCAGTCCAAACTGAAATTTTGTAACATATGCTGAAATATATTCCTGACTCTGTGTGGGACCTTTGCAAATCCAAGTTTTGGTGATTAAAGATTTTTTTTTTTTTTGCCTTGTCAGCTTAAATCAAAAGATTACAGAGTCCCAATGGTGTTGTGAATGTTCTGCACTTATTTGGATTAGAGAAATCCTCCAAAACACATTTGAATGAAATCATCAAGGTATAAACAGGGCAGATTTTGCGTCACATGTACGTACGTCCTGTATTTTTGGGCATAAATTTTGACAAGCTCTTGACTGTCTTTCATCAGATCAGTGTTCAGAGTGCGTCACTACGATATGACACTTTTATGTGTTTTTCCAGTTTGTTCTCTAGAGGAGAAATTGTTTTATTGCTTAATGTTAATGGTCTGTATCAGTGGGCATGTTATGAAATCGTGATTTAACACATGCCAGAGTCCCTCTGGAGGATGGTGATTGCCTGTTTTCCTCCTTCCCTGCTCTCTGATACTCACATGTCGTCTGCCACTCTCTTGCCTGCGAGACTTGTCCTGCTGGCTGTACTCTCCCACCTCCCGTCTTCATCCGCCTGTCGTATGGTGGGTTGCTGGCATCTCGACAGTCTGGCGTGTTTGGGACTGTAAGGAAATGTGTGCGTGTGTGTCTTGTTTGATATTTAAACCAGTCTGCCGCAGGGTCTGGACCTAGTGTGTGTTATCAAAATATCTGACTGGACATGAGATGGAGAGGAAATGAGGGCAAAGCTGTGGGTTTTGTCTTGTTTTGCATACACTTATCTTTTCCACTGACTGCTCTTTGAATATTATGAAGACATTAATTGATGATCTGTGATATCTGCAGAGTAAAATCTACTCCCAATCTAACACTCAAGGATAGTCTGTATGGGCCAATGCTGATAAACACCTTTAATTAAAAATGCCCTGAGTACAGCGAGGGACCATTGCATAACACAACATATACAGGCAATATGGCAGTCACACTGACCACTTATGCTTCTTCTATTTTCCATACTGTACTATTATATAACAGCCTGTCTCTGTGGACCTGAAGCCAAGGTGCAGAATGGATCAGGGCATGGCATAGATTCTTGCACCCCCATTAATCTATGGCCATTTGACCCTTTACGGGAATTGTGTTATCCACGCACACACCCTGTTCAAGATACCACAGAACTCAGGTATTTCACAGGGTTGTGAAAGAGGCCTACACATAGAAAGTGTTGGCACACTTTCCCTCATGTGATTGTGTCTCCAGTGCATTGGGTGGAGGGGGGCAACCATGTTTACATAATGGCATCCTTTGGTGCTTTGATACTGTACAGGTGACAACTCACAGTACTAAATGCTCCTATTGTGTGTGTGTGTGTGTGTGTGTGTGTGTGTGGTGTGTGTTTCTCCTACACATGCATGAGTGACTCATTTCTAAAGTCTCTCTGGTTCTCACCTGCAATTTTGAAGAAGGCCTCCTCCTCCTCGTACCTATTAACTCAGAGTGAACTGGATGTCTCATCTGACTGTTTCCCTCCTCCTGCGTCAGCACTGAGGACATCCACGCACAGCTGCCCAATTCAAGGCGAGATTAGTGCACAAAGAAAGAAAAACCTACACACAATCCTGCACGACAGTTACGTGCCAGTCTAGGACAGATGGGCTCTCCTTCAGCTGTTTGAATGGTTTACTCCGAGGGTAGAGTGTTAGTGGGACATGACAGTGTTATTACATTACATAATTTAATGCCAACACCATTGGCCTGGAATTAGCCTTTTTTCTTTTTATAGGATGATGTAAATCAGGTCTGTGGAGGGTCTACAATGCTAACAGCTTATCAGTTGTACACATAAATGCAAAGTATTCAACATGTATAATAGTTGGGAATGTGAGAAGAGAAGAACAGTGATCCATCAGCTTAAGCTTTGCCATCCTATTACCATCTGCAAGTGGAGCATCCTCAGACTTACAGGGCTCTGGTGGTGCATCTGTGTATGTGTGTCTGTACATGATGTAACCTGTTTTGCCGGCGCCTCACCCTCAGACAAACAATAAAAAAACAACTATTCTCTGGATATTCTGCAGAGAAAGGATTACGTGATCTGGGACATATTGTGTTTGTGTGTGCTGTGTGTTTGACGTGAATAAATAAGTGTGTATGGGGTCAGAGAAAACAATCTCTGTTTAGTGGTGATGTAAGAAGATCAGAAGCATTGGAATCTGGGAGTTTCTTATCAGGGCCAATACAGTAACCTGCATAATTTAAAATACTCAAGGGTTCAAACAACAAATAAAATCAAAGCCACTGCCCAGGCCAAATTTGTAGATCTCATCAGGGTGTATTTGGATGACAATGAATTAATCAGGTCTATATTTAGATGTAGCTTTAATTAGTCCAGCGAAGCCTGGTGCACCTTTAGACCATTGGAGTAGTAATCTTACAGAATGCTGTGCATCTAGTTCTAGTTACATTATTTAAATATCACCTGCTATTATGCATCACAGGAAACCTTATGCACTATCCATACATGGTGTAATCTCCAGGGTCAGATATTACCAAGAAAAAACTGGCTTTTATACAATATTCCTCTAAACAACCTAAATTCTTGAGTAGATAACGAATCTGAGCTCAGGTTTGAAGCTCTAGGTGAGTCACCTCCAAAAAGTTCACAGTCACACTTAAGTGGAAACTTTTAATCCTTTTTTTTATGGCGATAAAACCATAAAGATTAAAAGGTCAAAGATAGATTCCGCCTGTGTGTTTCCTTACACAATAGCGACGGAACAAATCCACGGAGAAGCACACTGTTCAATGTCTGAAAGAGACCATAAAACTCTGATAATTATTCCAAGAACACACCGGCGGCAGCATTGCAATGGAGGGAGAGCGACAGAGACGGAGATTGATTGATATCAGAGAGGTGCAATTTAAAATGCTGTGTATGATATCTGCTATCTTGATGTGTGGTAATATCACCACAGCGCCTCTGCCCTCTCCCTCTCTTTTTACTGTCTACAAGGTCTCATTTCTCATAATATTTGGGTTTCAAATAAGATCAAGGACATCCTGTGTCATCATTATCAGCGCTCTGCTGTCTGAACACATTTCATAACTCCTGCTTTTGTTTCCCTGTTTTTGTCCATGTTGTCGCTCTTCTATCAGATGTTTTCCCCCGTTCATTTAGCGTGTCAGTGAATATTTAATTGTATGTTTGCATGTAAACGCTGATGTTTTTGTTTCGCGAATGAATGCATGTGTATGTCTGTCTGCGCTCGTATTTTGATGACTCAAGGTTATGTCACTGTTCCCACCTGAAGACCTGTGATTTTCAGTAATTACATAACATTCCCCTTATCTCTCCTCGCAGATTTTCGCTCACAGAGACACACTTTCATTCACTTTTTAGCAGCTCTCTCCAATCTCAAATAACTTCAGCGGTGAGCCTCTTATCTCACATCAGGGTCACACCGGCGATACGTATAGGATTGATTGGCCTCTTCTCTCAGAGTGTGTCATAGACGCTGAACAGCAGCACTCTCCATTAATCACAGACTGATCATAGCTGAACCTGAAACTCTCACAAATTGCTCAGCGTGTCGGCGTCTATCCTTTTTCAGTTTCCAATCAGCTAGACTCAGGAGTAGATGGTGCACTGGCAATAATGAGTCTTGTGTGGAACATAGCCAGCTAACAGTATTAAGATTACCAGTGTGGGATCAGGCCTGTCTATTAAATGTGGCAGCGGCCAGTGAATAGCGCTGCAGCTGCTCACATTGTCCTGTTCCTTAGCCTTCCTGCATTGGCTCTGTTCGTCTGTCACCACAGATCGATGCAGCACTACAACGGGGAGAAAGGCACACAGCGTTCAGTTCTATCAGCAAAATGGCAGGTCTAATGGGGGAGCCTGTCTGGCCAATCTTGGCCTGACCGAGCCAAGCTGTCACTACGCTCTACCCACCCCCTGCATACAAATTATTGGATAAAAGGGTTTGACAGCGCTCCGCTTGGATTGGTTGTCCACTCATCTCTGGGCTTACATCGCTGGCCACCTGAGTCCTTATCTGAGATGAATCCTTCAAAGACATGCCAGGGTTTGAAAGTCAATATGGCTTCCTCTCCAGTGAACACGGCTTTGAAAATGGGATTTTCCAAGTCACATGACAAGCAGGTCAGTGACAGTCTACCGATTGGCCTGTGTAAAGTATCAATCATTAACCTGTACTCCTATGACATGATGTGACAAGAACGGAAGTGGAAAAACACACTGCTGTTGTTGCAGGTCGACTGCACTGCGTCCTTCCACTATCAGGGGACAATGAACTTTGCAATAACATGTAATCCTGTAACAAGGAGTGCTACAGCTCTAGGACCAACTGAGGTGTGTGTTCACTTGGTAATCTAGATACCCGTGTCTGTGTGAGTGTGTGTTTATGTACGTACTTGTTTTCTCAGCTGCACTACATGCTCCGCAGTACGCCCGTGTGTGGGATGAGTACTTTGGTGGATGGGTCATTACAGTTCATTTCAACTCTGCTTCTCAGTCAGCAGTGATGAGAGGTTTATATTAAATAATTTAAATGGGATTAAGGTTCTTCTTTGCATTTGTTGAACACTTCTTCCTAGACTGCATACCAGGAAGGATTACACTGGGAGATTGGGAGTTTAAGAGTGTGTCAGAATTTGGCATAGAGGGATTGTATCAACCCCAAGTGGTTACATAAGAGTAAATGACAGAGGAGCCCGTACTTCTACCCACCCCTCTATATCCTGCTACACACACCTCCTGTGACGTCACAGCGTAACTGCTCCAGTAATGATGAGACAGATCAATACACTGGGTTTGTTACGAGTGTGTGTGGTGTGAAAATGTGTGCACAGATGTGCTCTATTAGCTGGTAATGAATGGATGTGCTTTCAGATTAATCCAGTGCCACAGACAGGCCACGGCAACAAGCCAGGACTGACTTCTTTTTTTTTTTTTTTTACACTCCTGTTAAATCCACCCTCAGGGCACTCAGGAATATAATGTCCTCATCCAGACAAGGGCGATTAAAAGTGTTTTGCCTCTTCCTCACTCGCTTTTAGATCAGGCAGGCAGCTGGCCTGGCTCTGTTTGAAGGTAACTAAATCTGACTACCACCTCTTAGACTTGTTTGTCTAATCTGTGGTGTACTCAAAGTGAAGGGAATCAAGGTTTTCTCACCGCGCGCATAAAAAAAACATAATCCAGGTAGTTTCGTACAAAGCAGCAACAATTATATAAACTTTATTTCAAGGAAAAATAGTTCAGTATTGTTCATGTCTGTGACACAACAGTCTTCAGTAGATAATCAGAATCCAGTGTATTAACTTTTGTACATCAGGGCTGATAAGAGAGAAATCAGTGGCTGTTTTTGTTTAATTGCATAACTGGCCTTAGTCATGCATGAGTTACTGAACCACTGTGGGCTGTGTTCCTTTTTAAAGTGCAGAGGAGAACAGAGCAAACAGACATGTCTGATGTGGAGTGACAGCTGAGTTTAATGCGAAAAGCCCAAACAGACAAGAGGGGAAGTCCATGTCTGGAACGATGATTTCTTGCTACATGTGTAGGTACACAGGATGATCAGGCTCATGATGAAGGCTAATTATAACATCTCAGACTTCTCTTTTCTTGCCCTCTGTCTCTTGCTTACTCTGTTTCTCTCTTTGTTTCTGAGGATGCTCAAAATAACAGGCTCTTGTCACAGCTCTTCAGCTTCTTGTGACATTGTCAGTCTCTGTAGGAGGAAATGTCTACTGCATGCTTTCTTATATTGGTATGTGCTATCAAAAGTGAACAAACACACTCCCGTGACATTGTTGTTTTGCTTTTTTCGACCTGCAGCCTTACTGTTTTGGTTCACTCTTGTTGACGAAGAGCCAGACATTTGCCTCAGGAGTTGGTGGAGACCAAAAACAGAGCTAAAAGGAGACGGCGGTCAGAAACACAATCACAATCAAACACATCTAAGTTGCTCTGCGGCTGCTGGATGTGTAAATCCAGCAAACGTTTGTCAACACACTCTTCAAGATCAATTTGAAAAATGATAAGTGATCATCATTAATTTATCTGTTAAAAAAGGTGTAATACTAGAATATATACAAACGCAAAGTATTCACGGTAGTCGCTGAATATATGCAAACTGAAAACTGTCCTTAATGCAAGTCAGACAGTTCTCTCCATTTATTTTATTGATGGAAGACACGTCGTAATATTTATTCATCACTGCAAAAGAAGTCTCTAAATTCTCTATACAAGTTGGCTGTTTATGTTTAGAAATGTGTTTGCTAAAATCATAGTATTTGAAAACAGGAAACAGGAAAATATGATTATATATTATAATATAGTAATATATTATTTACTAAAAGGAAATCCATGTTGAGGCTCTCACAGTACATTCTTTTCTTTTTTACAGTATAACTATAACAAACACAACATGGAAGGACTGTACAGCAGTGCTTCATACTATATACTATGGTACGAATACAGACCATGCAATGTATCAACATGTATGAACGTGTTTATACTCCAGAGTCTTGTGTGTTATGGGAACTCTTCCTCAGGAGCACTAATAAGAACCTAAGGGCCAAACACAGGAAACCGTAAAGGAGACAACAGAGACTGAGGCGAGTACAGCAGGTTTGCTGTTTGCTCCTTCTCCTACTTCTGTGCTGATGCAGACAAACAAGAGTCCTCCCTCCAGACCAGCTTGTGTGTTGATCTTCTTTCTGCTGTGAGACCTGGGGCTTCTCCAGGTGGACACACTTGAAGTGAGTTACTGAATGTGCCTTACTTACTGATAAGGAAGCAGAGCCACAGAGTGTGCAGCACATCTGCTGCTAAGCCCTCGCCATCCTCTTCGCCCTTCAGTTCTGTGTGTGTGTGTGTGTGTGTAACCAAGCAGAACTTCTCCCACATGTTACTCACATATAGTGAAACGTGCTGCACACACGACAGACTTGACATTATGTACTACAAGCGCACAGAACGCAGATACAGTAAACACGCATTCATGTACAAACTCTGCCCTTAACGCAGTGCAGACAAACCTCTAGTGATGTCTTAAAGCTAAAGGCTTCAGAGGTCACTTATATAATGCGACATTAACAGAACAGACAGTCCAGCATCTGCTTTCTTGAAGCCTAATGTCTGAGTTTTCATGCACTTAATCTGCACTGTTTTTTACTGATTCGGACCTCACATAAGAAACATGCCGTTTAAACTCTCATATACTACAGTACATGGCTTAACTATATCATTTACTTTTACGGTAGCTTTTTAGAATATCTCTGTTTGGTCATAACATGTCATATCCTCTAAAATTAGCCTTCATCCAAAGGTCAGCATCTCTCTGTTTTTCACAGGAGATTACCGATACTCCTGTATCAAAAAAGTGCAACATTTTCCAGTTTCCAGTTTTGCAGCATGTCTTTATAATAATTGATTGCATGCAGAAATTGTTTGTGGTATGCATCTTTCCATATTATTTTGTTGTTTTGTCAGGCCTTTCAGGCTTCCTTCCTTCCCTGCACTGCACTGTAATCACTGTCTTCTATATGAATGCATTTGCTTGGTATTATTGTGCAAATAAACTATAGTACAAAGTTATATTGTCATATTTCAAAAATTCAATAATTGATATGGCCTTGTTGGCTCTCGTCTCACCTCTGTGTGAGAACTGCTTGTATCCTAACAAAGTGTGGTTTATTAAATAACTCCTGTGTCCTGTGTGTTCTCAGAGAATTTCTAAAAATTGATTCACTTCCACAAGCAGGTCTTTGTCAATTTCTTCTGCCTCTGCTCATGAGGTTAACCAGTTTCAATGGAGCCATTCGTGTTCTGTATTTAATGTCACGCAATCTCATCAAACTGAGCAAAACAACAAAAATGGCAATAGCTTCTAATAAAGTGCCGTCAGGCAAGGTTCCACATTGTAGAAAGTGAGATTTACATCACTATTATTGTGATAAAGTAGGTCTGGGTGATAAATATAGGTAAAATACAGCCTGTATTCAGAAACTGTGCCTAAACGTGCCTTTAGCTATGCCTATATTGTTGCCCACCAGGACCCAAAATGCCATGTTCATGCTAGAGTGTCAGAGAGAAGTGTGAGAGAGGAGATATAAAACTATACTAAGATCAATTTTGGTACTAATAATATAATCTATCCTCTTATGGATATCAAAACTGTAAATAAAATATGGGACCTTTAATCCCCAAATCCCCCACCGAGGAGCCTGCATCTGTAAAACTGGCATTTCTGAAACTGAAACACTTCAAACTTCAGCACATGCTGTCTTTGCACCAACGTGCTGTTTTTCCACCACATCCTCTCTCTCCGTTTATTTTCCTCCAGCATGAGAGTTTCATACCGAGGCAGTGATACGCAGAGATTAGCTGTCAGTGGTTTCTACACTGTGGTTTAGATCTTGTTCAAGTTTTCAAAAAGTTGTTTTTTTAGTTTTACAATGGCGCAATAGTTGTATGTATGTATGTATGTATATATATATATTCCCTCTAAAAACAATTTTTGCATTTCCTACATTAATCCATAACTAAGCTATTGCCGAAATTAACCAACCAGTGAACTTTGTAAAATTGAATTCACAATAGCCAACATTGCTATGTTTAAGTGTATTCATTGCTTAAAACTGAAGACAAATTATTGTTTATTGCCAAAAACTATAAATCTACTGGTATTTTCAGTGCTGTTATTTTACAGATTTTCTGTGAATGATGACAGTCATTAGTGCATGGTAGACGTTCATGTAAAAGATTTACCTTCAAATTACAAAGAAAAACGTTAAGTTGTTAGCCTGGACTTTTATTTAATGTGGCACACAAGTTTGATTGCAGATAATTATAGCCATTTTACACACATTTGTATGTAATTTAGGAAAGCTGAAAAAATACTGTGTTTCTGCACAAAAATGAGAAATAACAGTGATTTGTCATTGTTTAAACTTTAAAAAAAGGTTGGTTTATAATTTACAGATAAAGTCCATATAAGAGTTAAAAAGAATGGAAAAAAACAGAAATGTGCTGTGAAATGAGTTTTTGTGAACTTTTTTTTTTTTTACAGTGTAATGAAAAGTTAACCATTAGGGGATACGTGGTTGTCACAGCAATGAAACGTTCAAACTGAGACAGATGGGAATTCATTCTGCAGCTCTCTTTCCACATATTATGCTCCCTGTTGGGCCAACCATCATTCTTCTTCTACTGCGGTAAACTATATATCTTCAGTTGAGTTTTAATCCTCTCGACTTTATCAGACCAACAATAAAACAAGACATACAGTACATGTGGCGGGGGCAGTGAAATGTAGATCTAATCAGTGAGACTCATATCCGTCTCTCCTCTGAGTGCATATGTTCCCATGTGTGCTGATACAGCAGACACTTTCATCCCCTCGCTCCCACGGCTATGTGGCCGCCCTATCCACCTCCTGTCATCTACTATAGTACTGCTTTACTTTCCTGGCAGACTCAATACTTGAGAACCTTTAACCTACATACCATAAGAACCAGGAGAGGCGAGTTATTCTGAGAAATAAAGTGAAACAGAATTACAGACTGCCTGTCAGACAGGTCGACACAAAAGAAATCCACACAGTAAGAAACAGAAAAGAAAGGAAGGCCTGGGGAAACTAATGAGAGGTTTTCATGGGGGGAGGAGGAGGTTTCTAACAAGGGAGACGCGTCATGGCCAACAAGAATGTGGTCTATCTGATTAATCTGGTAACAAGCCAAGGAAAGGAGCTGTTGTTGTTTTCAATCTGAAGGTGACATGAGCACAAAACAAGCATGAAACATACAAAAACTTTTTCAAAGAGATCAGTGAACAAAAGATTTGTCATCTAGAGGAGTGGAGCAGATATGATAGATGGGAGACACAAAAACGATGTGATGCCTGGATATGAATGGGATGAATGGTGGGGCTGTCAAGTTCACAACATCTTTTTTTTAAAGAATCAAAACCACCTATATGGAGCTACCTATTTTTAACTGCTCTCCATTTGTATCACGCTGTCAGCACAGATGAGAGATTGCACGCGGAGGTGACCTGCAGCACGTCATGCTGTCTGCATGAATGGATCAGCGATCACAGTAAATATAAGAGAGATTTGAGGACAGATAAAAGCATAGACCATAAATGTGATCCTGTTCCACATTTCTGGCGGCACATGGGAGAAGTTTGTTTTCAGGGCTTTCTGCTTTTCTTTTCTTTTTTCTAAAAATTGTTTTGCTGCCTAAATCTAACTAGTACTAAGAGTTTCTGGCAGAAAGCCCTGAGGGCAAACGTCTCCCATGTGCTTGCCAATGCTCCTAATAGCCACAAATGAAAGAATAGACATGTGAGTGAGCTATTTTTAGATGTGCTTTACACAGATCTGTGCTGTAAATTAGGTGTAGGCATTAGATTCAATTCAGTGGGTTTAAGTTTAGAAATCGTGAGGAAGTCTTCGGCTCTGGTGGGGAATCTGAGTCCTCAGCAGAATGTGTTGCTCTTTCCCTTCAGGGTTGCTGTGGAAATTCCTCTCCAAGAAAAAGACTAGAGTCACTCAGCCATTCCCCTCTCCTGTGGTGGGATATGTACTCAGAGCCACAATGAAAACATTCAACCCAGCATGAAAAAAGTACAGTTAAGTAATCGGCATTAAAATGTAAGAATAATAAGTATTCGTGATGATCAACTCTTGAAATTATTTCCATTTAAATTCCATTTAAATAATTGTGTCAGTGTGCAGGAGTTACTCTTTTCATTGATGTCATACGACTAAATCACCCTTTATAATGATACAAATATCGGAAAGCATGTCTGTGAATGCCCCTCACAAATCACACATTTGCCACAAGGGGCTTCATAATCTGTGCAGCATACAACACCCTCTATCATTAGACCCTGCCTACCTGTCTCAGGTTAAAGCAGGTACTTTAAAGTTTTTATAAAGAAACTGTTTACACTATTTTGCCTTGTGTATGTTGATTTCTGCCTCCCTCCCTCTCTTCTTTCCTAATGTGAAACCTACATTTTGTTCCCAGTGAAGTGCCCGCAGCATGTGCCTGTGTTTTGGTGTGAGTCTTAATGGGCTGAGCTGCGATTGTTAATATGATGTTGAAAAAGAAAATCCCCCTATGAAGGTATGTAACCTCATAGATCAATCCTCTTAACTGATTAAAGCTTTACTAAAGGTTTCACTCCCTGCAGTCACCTACAGGTCAGCTGCCTGCAGTTATGGAACAAACTGGCTTTATTAGGACAGTTACAGCTCCTGCTAGTGTAAAAGAAATAATGTTAAATGTTAACATGTTGAATGTTAAACATTGTACAAAGAGTCCATTTATGAGTGATTTTGAGCTTAGAGAGATGAAACAGACATCTAAAACAACAACCTCATGTCATTAGTCCATTCATTTCCGAGGTCCAAGCACTTCTAAAAGGGAAATATAAACTTTAAATATCCAAATTTCAATCCTGACCTAGTTTGGATACTTCAATAACCCAACTATATTTCTGTCTGTATCTGCATTTATCTGCTTTGTCACAGTTAAGGAGACTTAAAGTGGGTCAATCCAAGCATGTGAGGAGTCCTGAAAAGAGGCTACCCAGCAGGATAGACCTAGTCCTCTCACTCCAGGTATGGCATGAGTGTTTGCATGTGCATGTGTGTTTGTGTATTTGTGCCTCTGGCTTCTCTCGAATGCACTGGGTGTTCTCGTTCAACTTATGCTCTATTTGTGGAAGTATCCATGGTGATAATGATTTGCAGTCACGGAAAAGGGGCGGATGGACAAGTGGATGCGTCTATTTGGCACACATGGGTGAGAGCTCGGCTCTTCCTGCCAGTCTGTTTACCTACTGAAAAAAAGAGAGAGGGAGAAGTGGGTTTTAAAAAAAAAAGAAAAGCTCAATAAAACCAAAGAGAATGAAAGAAGGGAAAGGGAAGTACAGAGCGTTCACAGAGTGATGACAAGACCAAAGGGCTGACACAAAGCTTGAGTCAGGCCCCAAGGGTAATTTGGATTTGCAACAAGACACGTCGCTGTACATTCCCAACATGACTAAAGCTGCTGCGTTCAGCTTTTCTTGCTTTTGTGCAGTATAGACCATTACATAATCGGCAGCCTACAGAATTAACCGTGCTGTTTACGAAACACAGTAAAGAGCACACCAGAAACACAGTGACAAACACACAGAGGAAAATCCTAAAGTTAGCTAAACATAATGTTTTGTATATAGACTGCATCATTAATTATGCACCGGTGTAGCAGACATATAGGGACTTCTCAGAGGGAGGAGTCCGAGTGGAGAAACAGGTAGCACTCGCTTACCTGGAGACTACAAACGGGAATGGGTGGAAGGTTTAGACAGGCCCACAAACACTCACACACACAAACCCAAACCATATTTTATAATCCCCACTCTGTCAGGGGTCTGTTTTGATCAGGAAAAAGTTGTTAGCTTCAGCAGAAACCAAGAGTCTCCCTGTCTCTCTTTGCAGCAGCACTCTCAGCAGTCCACTACGGATAAAGACAACAGAGGCCAGATCATCAATCATCAGCTAATCAAAGTAGACATCTAAATGAAAGTGCCCCCAAAGGGGGTATAATGTTACCCCGTGGTGCTGTGTGATCGAGTATGACGAACCAACCTGTCAAATTGTTTGGTCTGATACTTTATAGTTTCAAATTTGTTCCAGGAGAGTGACGGACATTTTGTAATCAAATGTAGCATCAAATTAAACCAAATCAAATGTGAACAACGCATTGCCACGTTTGGATCACACGCTGTGTAACAGAGTAACCATTTCAGATATCCTGGTGTGTGTCAGTGTTGCTTTGGCATCAAGAACTTCAAATATGTGAACTGGTGAGACGGCGGCAACAGTTAAAGAATACTTTGTAAAAACTTTCGAATATCTAGGATAATGTGAAGTTGGTTTCCAGGAAATCAGGAATCATTTAAACTCAACTGATCACTCAACCAAAGTCGGTACAAATGCAAAGATGGCATTAGTCATCGATTATCATGCTCTAAATGCTTTGGCTTATCGGGGTGGACAGACATGGGGGAGATGACAGACGAATAAGATGAAAAAAAAAGAGAGAGACAGAGTTTGTTTGGCCCGCTGGCAGGCTGGTTAGATAATTGAAGGTCAGAAGCAGGGTGTAATGTGCTTTGAGTCACACCGAGCTCTGAAATACCACAAGCCCGGAGATACTGGGCGAGCTCTCGGCCCACACCTGACCTCAACACCTTTTTCCCATCCTCCACTCTCTTCCACAACACTCTTCTCCTCTATTTTGGAGGCATTACTTAACCTCCCAATCTTGTCTCCCTGTGTCCAAGACATAGTGTATAGCTTATAGGGTGTTTTCTCATTTAAACTCCTCAAAACCTCACTGACTGGCAACAGTGAACTCCTGCAAACAATTAAAATGCATGAAACAGTAGTAACAGCTGAAGAGTCTGTCGGTCAAGTGCACTAGTGTCCAGATATCAGTTCATATTTAAAAGCCTATAGATTACTTTCTTCCCTTGTTTTTGACCTCATAGCCCGTAGAGGAAGGCTGAAGATCCTGTGGCCGGTTTACTGACAATTACACCCCCCTTAAAGCCCTTAACCTGTGTATTGCCAACATAGAGCTGACCTATTTGGAACCCTTTTATGCCGAACCTGATGTCCTGGGACTGTTTCGCAAGATGCAGGCATGACGCTTGGGTCAGTACTTGTGCTGCGTCATTGTCTACTCTGTGTGTAATCACACGTCCCGTGCTAACCAATTCTCGCCAAGCCACTGGGCATTCAGATTATCTATTTAAGTAAAAGTACAGAGGTATTATCAGTCAAATGTACATCAAATATTAGAAGTAAACATACTTGTTCTGCAGAAAAATACTGATATTTTATTATTATATAGCATATTATTACACTGTTTATGCATAAATGCGTGAGCAGAATTTCACAGTTTTAGTTGGTCATGGCGAAGCTAGTTTTTATTATAAAGTTTAGTCCTGATTGGATAATTTTACCTCCTCTAGCCTTACACCTTTTAGATGAAAACATCTGAGAAAGGAGATGCAACCATCTCAGGCATCTGAGTCCCGATAAGGGGTCACAACAAGACGACTTCTTGTTTGTAAGCAGTCATGGTATAATCTTTAACAATGCATTCTACGAGCTGATCGTGTGTCTTTCCGGTAAAAAAAACTATTTTGAAAAAAATTATGTGGCTGGGTAAAAAGTGTAAATATCTTACTTGATTAAATGTATTTTCCTTCACTGTGAGAAAACCCATGTTGTGTGCATGGGTCTACTTGAACCTGGACTCAAAGATTGTTGTCTACATGGACCATTGAACATGGGTAAACTGTTTTTAAAGGATGCCAAGCCACCAAACCCATAATTGCTATCCTTTACTTAGACATTAGCTCACTGTTTTTTTTTATTTGTGCACTGTAATGGAATGAAATTAGAAATATCACAACACAGGGCATACAGATAGATAAATCTGAATGCAGATATTGATGGTGCATTTGGAGAACAAAGTATTTTTTGGTGTTTAATGAGGTAGATAGAGTACGTAGAGTGACCCTGGCTCTGGAGAAGCTGTGCCACAGAGTGTCACCTTGCTTGTTTTTTTTGAAAGGTTCAAGTGTAATCTGTGTGGAGAGCAGCTCACAGTTGAAGGTAACCCATTGTTTACAGATTAAGCCCCGGTCCTTCGGAAGAACAGGCTGACCCAAATCACTGAGGTCAGAAGGAAAGAAAACACATCATACTGAAGAACTGTTACAATCGTGTGTGTGTGTGAATAACGCACACCTGTGCGTAAGGGAAAATGTTCCTGCTAAAAGCCTCGCTGCAGCCTTTGGGCCAGTGTCTCATGTGTGAGTGTTTGAGGATCCTGTGGTGTGAGTAGAGTATTGTGTTTCTATTTTATTTATTAGCCTCTTATATAAGCACCAGCAGGGGGAAGGGGCATACTGTTACAGGGGTAAAGGGCACCGAGCTATGAAATACAGTCAGGGTACACAGAGTTAGACTGTTATTGAGGTAGCTTTTAGAATGAAAAGAATTAAATCAAGTGAACCAAAGAGACATAACAGACATCTTGCCGCAATGATTCCTCTAAAATCTTTATTCTTAGGCAATATTTTGACTAAATCTGTTAAATGAAATGGAAAGAAACAATACCTTTGTACAAAAAGGGGTTGGGAATTTTAATCAACACTACTTCCTCTCTGAAGAAGATCCGCAGGCCAGAAACTTTAGTGTGAACGTCATATTGAATTTTTAAAGGTATACAAGAATCGTTGTGTTATCGTTGTCGTAAAATAAGCCCTTTATATCTACATATACATGTATACCTACATATATATACATATATCTTTTTTTTACATTTTTCTACAGTAGCCCTGAGCAGACAAACCAAACTCTGATCTCGCCTTTTGCTTTTTATGTGAATTTACCAGCCAGACTTTTTCCTACATGCTTGGAAGGAGAGGGTGAGGCGTGGGAGAGTAGTTGTAGTCAGTTGATTGCAATCTGCAACTTCACCGCCAAATCCTACACACTGGACCTTTAAGAAGTTAGAGAAGAGAAAAACATTGTTCTGTTTGAGTGAGAATAGAAAATATACATACATTAAACCTAGAAAAGGGTTTAACCTAAACAAAAAGAGAAAGAGAAACAAATCTTCAGAGAAAGAAGAAGAAAAATATTGTAGGCTCATGTGAATAAACCTTGTTCGTAAATTAATTTCTTCAGCATATTTCCTGTCTGTAAGGAGGTACAAATTGAATAAATGTCTTGAATTGATGTGCAGGAATGTTCTCACCATTCCAGCATCCAATCAAAACATGTATACATGTGTTGAATATGAACACACACATACTCAGGTCAACCAGGGCATCGAACAAGGCTGCGATAATGAAAACACAGCATCTCTGTTTACTGCAAGAAGCACCTGGCTTGATACTGACCCGGTCGTCGTCTCTCCCTTGGGCTTAATTGGCAAAACCTTGGCCAAGTTCCCCCTGAAAGAGAAAACATACCCTCTCTGCTTTCTTTGTCCAGAAGAAGAAGAAGAAGAAGAAGAAGGGGTGAGACGGAGGAAACATCTGAGAGAAAGGTGAAAAGGAAGGGTGAAATGCTGCAGCCCTCCCCCTCTGTCTCATCCCTCATCATTCAGCGCTGACTCTGTGTAGCAGTGACTCCCCCTTTCCTCTCCTCCTCTGTGCTCCCCTCCCCACTCCTTACCGTGTGGAATTAGGTTTACATAACCCACTGCAGTCTGAGATAACGCAGCACACCGCCACTGACGGCACCTTCTCTTTCAGGGCAACAAAGACAAACACTGTTTGCATGAAGCAGCATTATTAACATTCACAGTATGGGCTATATATAGCTTAGCATGTGTTATACAGAGGCGGCACAGTTTCTTCTCGCTGCTGCTGCTGCTGTGGGCTGCACAAACATGCATGTACAAGCATCCATCCACACACACACACACACACACACACACACACACACACAGGCCTGTTCTGAGTCAATGATAGAAAATACGAATGCAGCTGGGTACAACCTGCCCTGGGCGGTGAGTGGTTTAGTCGCACAATGACCTCCTTTTAACCAAGCAGCTTTATTATGAATTTCTAAGGAACTGATTCCAGACACTTAGAAAATACCAAAGGCTCTTCTAGGCACTGCTGTCCTGACAGAACCTTTCTCATAACCTTGTGAACAGTACTCGAGAGGTCTCTGAAACTTTCCCCCTGTACCAACAGTAGTCTGTGACCATGTCAAACCGGTGTTTGTGTGTCTGTTGCCAAGAGAGAGAATGCAGCCAATTTATGTGACTCTTACTCATTTACTTACTTAGTATTTTACCAATTTTGCATTCTGTGCAGCGACATCCAGTTCTTTCTGGACAGGGCTGGTGGAGAGGTCGAATTTGAGGGTTGTTATCTGTCTCTGGGAACTCGAGGTAAATGCTTCTGTGTGTGTGTGTGAGAGAGAGAGAGTGAGAGTGTGTGCGTCATTCTGGCTGATGAACTTGAATCAGTAACCGAGTCTGTTGTTCTCTACATTCCCCTCTCACTCCGTGGCGCAGGAGGGATCAAGTCACAATAACTCACCCAACCTCAACAACTGGAGCACTGACGCACCTCACCTGGACTCAAATGTTTTTTGAGAGTCCTCCAATTTCTATTTTTAAGCATTTCATAATCATATCTCACTCTGTATGTTTGCAGTATTAGATTTAGGATGAATTACACAATGATAACATTTGCTTTAAAATGTAATATAATGCTCATCTAAAATATTTCATTGGATACATTGCCATGAAAGGCCATTATGTACAGATATTTATGGTCCCCAGGCTCTTTCAAACAATTACTTTTGGAGCGAGGGATCTTGCAAAATTATTTGATAAAACTGGTCTACAATACATATATAGATATAAATGATCTTAAGCTCAAATCAATCAATATTATCTGAAAATGACAAACAGAAATGGTCAGACGTTTTGTGCAAATTAAGAACATACAGTCTGATTGAGGGTATTCATGTCACTCTTAACCTTTACAGAGCACATCGGCCTGTTTGCCCAGTTGTGATGTGGTATCCTGCCATTGGCGGTGAAAGCTGGACACTTCCACTCGATTCCAGAGGAGGATAAAAAGCATCTCCTGTTATACTACTACTTTCAGACTTTCACGTCAAAAACGTGGAACATTTAGACAAATGTCTGAATCTTAAAAACATAATTCTCTATGTGCCAAGGGAGATCTGTTGTGAAATTTTGATTGTTTCAAACTTTTGTCCAAAAAAAGAGTCCACCATTTTGTCCAGAAATATAATAAAAGCAGTTGAGGAATGAGTTATTTCTATTGCATGTCTTTGTTGGAAAGCGATCAAGCTATTGTCAAAACCCTGTTAATTCAGATAAGAGATGTAACTGACTAATTTATCAAGTAGCAGTGTTTGGCACATGTAGGGTAATGGTGTAGGGATGAAATGGACAATGGAGTGAGCATTAATGCCAACTTGTTTTTATTCCCAGCTATTCCCCCACTCCTTCCCTGCCCTATCGGTGGGACCTTTCACAACACTACAGCTCCTTTGTCTCAATTCCCAAATCCCCTAATCTCTTACCTCTCCCGTCAGGTGGGTTTAGTTGGTTCTTTTAAAAACAGCAGAACACCACCCAACTACTCCCCTTTCTCCTGAGGGCACGTTTTTATCCACATGAACTGCGTGTACTTTAAAGCTAAACTGACCCACTGGTGAAACATTGGTCAATGCTGCGTTTTCTAAGTTAGTGGGTGAAAGAATAAATGGGCATTGCCATTATGTCATTTTGCCCAATTTAATCTCAAATCCGCCTACAACATGTATCCCATTAACCTTTTTGTTGTTTGGTCTAAACAATATGTTTCATAATCTCACAACAGTGCATATGAATCATAATGTTAAAAAAAAGGGGGCCTTGGGAAGCTTTTGGTTACATAAGACAACCATTTCTTTATTTCTCACCTCTGCTGTACACAACATAAACAATCACACACACAAACACACTCACCCACACACACATACACAGGTCTTAAGAAAATCTACAAAACAAAACAAAAATATGGCTGTTTATATGCCATGTGGGCTGAGCACTGATAATACAGTGGAATGATTGAAAAAAAAAAGAGTGAATTATTCGTCATCGTCTTCCTCCTCCTCTTCGTCGCTAATGACGTATTTCTTGGCCTTCTTGGTGGCCATTTCCTCGTCGTCCTCTGCCTTCCTCTTGCCCGATCCCTCGCCCTCCTGTGCAAAACAGAACGGTAGAGAGGAGAGGAGAGATGACGCTCTGATATGAAGTCATGAAGCGTCAGCCATGCTGACTGCAGCAGACACTCTGTACGGCTTCTCAGTACGTTTAGTTTTGTCATCTAACAGGTGCATTTTGTTTTTTCCAACAGTCAGTACAGAATTCAGTACATGTTCTTGGAAAAGTATTGTCCTGTTCAGCTGACGGAAATGTGACAAATCAGCTTTTTAACCTCCACGCTGCTCTGCATCACACTGCCCCCTGTCTGTCAAGCGGGATACTACACCTACCTCATCACTGTCTAGCTTCTTGGCCTTCATTAGCCTCTGGGCTTTGTCATCATCAGAGCCTTCATCACTGTCTGAAGAGTAGATCCTCGCTCGCTCCTCTGGATTGGGGGCAGAAAAAGGAAATTGTTACTAAGTCCTCAGTGACTTTAGAAAAAGCGTCTAACTTGTGAGAGAATAATTCATCCTCACCCCTCAGGCCTCCTCCTCCCTTGTATTTGCTCTTGATCGCCGCCAGGCTGATGGCTTCCTCGCCCTCCTCCTCGTCATCGTAGCGGTCGGGCTCCAGGTAACTGCTGCTCAGGCCTCTCTGGTGCTGCTTCTCCCTCATCCTCCTCTGCTGGGACTCTCTGCGGATCGAAGCTCGCAGCCGCTCCTCCTCTTTCTGCCAGGAGAGACACCAGAGGGGAATAGACGTTAAACACTGGATCCGAGTTTGACATTTTATTTGTAGCTGCTCATTTAAAATTCAGCTAAGCTGTGTAGTGGTCTGTTGACATTTTTACACTGCAGTCAACCTGCCACAGAATACATAATATCTGAGAGCTGCACAGTGATATCCATTCATTGTTTTTTAAAAATTGGAGCAAGCTGATCTGTTTCCTTTATCAGGGTTGAGTCTGTTATTTATGCTTTTGTACTACGATTTATATCTACCTCCTTAAGTGCCCTCATCCTGCGTATTGTTTTGTGATTGATGTAACATGGCTGTTGTAACAAAGCAACATCCTACTTGGATTAATAAAGTGCTCCATCCATCTGTCTGTAATGGGCAGAGAACGGAAAGAGAGAGGCAGAGTGGGGTTAGAGTTTGGAGCTACAGTCAAACTCATAATGTTGAAAGCACACGGGATGCATCGAACTCTGAAAACACGCGATAAACGTGACAGTAATGAGCTGCAAGGGGACAGCTGCCACGTTAGTCTGTTTTAACGAGCTACGATGGGAGCAAATAACACGAGCTCTGTGTCAAAACACATGACTATCGTGCTCGTCTGACATCTGGGAATCACACATCAGAGTAAAAAGAAGTCAAATCATCAGAGTATAATATTTAATTGTCAAAGAGCACAACTTTTCTTTATTAATATTTACTGTCCTATATCTGTAAATTTTGGCTGCTACGTTGCCAAAACTCTTTCAAGTCATCCCCCGACTCAATAAGCTGTACTTTTGAAGAAAAAGCTGCTTTGTTGGCTTCCTTGAATATTAATTCAGACGCCAAATGAAAAACAAACAAACAAAACAAAGAAATTGCTTAACCTCCTGTTGTAGTTTTAATGCTAGTACAAATGTAACTGGCAGGTACAATTGCCAAGTCAGACTACTGATGATTCTAAAGCATGTATCTAAGAATATGTGCGTATAAAGAAACGTTTAATAATGACAGGAGCTCGTCGCTGCGCATCTTCACCAGGTACAATCAGGCAGACTGGCTCAGGTAAGCGCTGAGCACGGTGAAACCGTAATCTTTGCTATCAGCAGTACATGTTTGGGTTGACAGTTGATACACAACCAGCCCCCCCCCCCCCCCTTCCCAGACTTGCTGACACTATTTCCATTTCACTGACCACTGTGTGACCTCGTTATGTAAGCACGTCAAGTTATGTCTTTATGTAACCCGGGCCTGATGCTTGGCAACAACTGGCCTCATGCGACCCTTCTTTTGGGTCACTGTGGTTTACGAAAGCGTTCTGTGGACAGACCGTGACCGCGCGTTACCTTGATCATTTCATTGCGGTGCGATTCGGGATCTCGTCCAGCCATGGGGAGGATTCTGATCTTCTGTGTCTTGGAGCAGCGGTCAGCCAGAGACAGAGTCATCTTCCTGTGGGTGGCGCTGTCTGTGGAGTGCGGCCTGAAAACACGGAAGATCACTACTGTCAGATTTAAGGTGACTGTGCGGAAAAGAAAAGCTCAATTGCAATACATTTACACTGGAAACTAGCAGCGAACGATGAAACTAATGTTTCATATCTCAGCATGCAGGTTTAATGCTCTACAGTGATTGACATACCAAGAAACATACCTATGAGCCAGAAGAAGACAGTTAGGATAGACACAATGTGTTGCTGAGAAACACTGGATGCAAACTTAACTGTGTTTGTTTGCAGGAAAACGCCACAGGGCACCTTTAGTTATCAAACATCCCAGACTTCTTGCCTATGGCGTGAAACTGGCTGCAGACTTCACAGAACACAACTGTTGTTTTGTTTTGCACACATATCTTTGACCTCGCTGCTGTTCGAATCACAATGGTTTCAGTGGAGTCAGCATTTTATTCCGTATCTGCCTGCATAGATACCGTCATTTATTGCTGCCTCAGCTCGGAAAATTTCATTGCTGCGGTTGAATTTTACTCAGCAGGAAGAACTCAAACAACTCTCCATCAGCTCTCGTGTCAAACTGAAGATACTTTACAACATATTTGTTCAAATATAAAAAAAAACCTACACAGAAGCCGGCCAAATATTTTCCTTTTTTTCCAGAATTTTGAAAAATCTGAAGGCTGTCCGTCGGTCAGAGGACAGTCCACTGCAACTCAGTCTCTATAACCACCTGTAGCAGAACCCCTCCTTGTACCCTGAGCAGCTTAAGACCTAACTGCTTTGACAATAATACTCAATCAGAACTAATGGTAATGTCCTGCCCGGGAGCATGGAGGGATTCGACCCATGTGGTCTAAGAAAACAGAACATCCAGGTGGACTTGGGGGTGCTAAGAGGCTTAAACACTTCTTATTGGGTGAAAACCTGGGCAGCTTGCACAAGGTGATCCAGGGACTTACAGCATAGAGTACATTTCTGAATCAAGCTTGAATGAAGGCTCCTATTGTTGTTGTTTGGAATTAGAGGCAGCCTGCGGCTTGTTTAGCGCATGTACAGCTGTCAGAGAGCCAGACAGAGGAGGCGTATCCCCGGCAACTCGTAGTCTGTGCTGAGACCTGTCAACAAATAAAACGATGCCGTGCGTTACCTGAACGTGAGCTTGGTTTTGAACACAGCCTGTCCCTGCAGTCCAGTGCCCTGTCGGATGAACAAGTGGTTGTGGTCTCCCTGGAGAGGCGCTTTGTAAACATCAAACACTTCATTCCCCAGATGGAGGGACATACTGCAGCAAGAAGAAGAAAAAAAGTCATTTAAAATCATGGAAAGTACAGAGCACGTCTTGTTCACAATGTAATCACTCCAGGTTTACAGAACACACACCTGCCGTCCGACCATTTGACAATGCGTGCATTGCTCTCCCGGGTTTCATTTCCCTCCTCGTCTCTCTTGGCTCTCCACCGAATTGTATTCTCCACCTGTGAGAGAGAATTTTAAGCTCTGGTCACTATTGATAGTTTAGTTACTTATAGCCATCATACACTAGACATCTCACAGCTAAAGTGTTTCAAAAGTCAAATTTACAAGAAGAACTGTTTAACAATGGAGCAGTAACAAAAGCAGAATTAAGCCACATCTGCCCTTGCATGTGCATTTCAAGGCCTCCAAAAATTTCTATCCACTTTTTTTTTTGCTTCCTCCGCTCTTATCGTGGTACAGATCAGAGGATACAAAGAGACAAAGAGGCAATCTCGCTCGCTCTACTACTGTGTAGCCAGTCGCCTGCTTCTTGATGGAGAAAGCTCCCCTATTGGTTGTTGACACTGTTCCAAGTGATTAAACATCACTGAATGAGCCAAGAATCTGATAATATGTTTGATTTTATTGGAACATCAAGACAAGTTAAGACTTAACTTAAGACAGTTAGAAAGTTTTATGACCACTTTACACTAAACGATGGAGATGCGGGAGATTCCGTAAGCGCGGGGATATGTCATTAGGCATTATTTCAGTTTCTGCCACATACACATATATGTTGCGACTACATACCTTCAATTTGAGCCTGGTCCGTCCCTCTTCATCCAGCATTTCTTCATCCTCAAATTCATCCTCATAATACTGAGGATCAAAGGGTCTATGAAGGGAGATTTAATGAAACACAGTTACACAGATGCTTTTACAGTTATCAAGACCAACACAAAGTATAAGGTCTATAACTACTCTTCTTCTCACTAAAATAATCCCATACAGTACTATACTGTATACTACTATAAGTGTCTGAAAATGTTTTCTGTAATTTTTTATCTTTTCTAACCATTTATAAAATATCTTTAAGTACAGTATGTGTTTAGATCATATTTATTGACAGTGCCACGGTTCTGACCTGGGTTCCACAGACAGGAAGTTGGGAAGCTTGACAAAATAAAGGTCAGATCCCAGGTCTGTGCTGACTTTTGGGATTTCTACTTCGATGCGAGTTTCAGGCGCAGGCTCCTCCTCCGCCTGCTCCCCCTCCATCCCATCCTCTGTATCCTGGACACACACACACAAAGAAAAAGAAAGGACCCGTGATAATAGAGATCAGCTCAGTGAGGCTTAGAGAGAGGCTCTGAAAAAAAGAGATTTGGGAACTCTTGTAAAAAATAAATAAATGAAAGACTCTGTACCAGGGGCTGGCCGGGGGTCGGAGGCTTCTCTGCGTCGCTGTCTGAAGAGATGTCGTCAGCTTCTCCAAACAGGTCGTCTGCGGCCGCTGCCGACTTTGCTGTGAATCAAGTGCATTTAACATGAGAAATTTAGATGCACTTGATCAAATTAAAACTCAGATTTGGAGTCCAGATTAGGTTTGCCTTACAAATACTTGGTTTCTTACGTTTCTTTCTTCCAATATCACTGTCGGAATCTGAATCAGAGGCAACTTTTGATTTGGTTTTCTGTCTAAGGAAATCATCTTCACTATCACTGCCCTTTGCAGACTCTGAAAAAACAAAAAAACAAACAGCAGATGATAAAACAGTATAATTTTTCTCCACAAGGCACCAAGATGTAAAAAGGTACAGGACACATGAAAACATCTCACCGTGAATGTGAAAGGAAATAAATGATTTCATATTAATCTTCTGAGATTAACCTCAGGATAAAGACTTCACATATGGCCCTAATCCTCCTCCACAAAAACAAATGTGTTGAGATTAACGCAGACAGCTGGCTCACGTTTCCCTCTGTGTTTAAACACTAGACCCTGGGAGTACCTGACTTCCTGTTCCTCGGCCCCTCGTCATCAGAGTTCTCTCTTTCTTCATCGGAGTAATGGCGTTTCTCCTCCTCGTCCTCAGACTGGTCGCTCTTAGCTCCTCCTTCCCACTTGTCGTCATCTGACTGGTTCTCCCTGCCAGAAGCTTCTCCATCAGAGTGAGGGGTGCCAGGGCCTGACTGCGGAGTGGCAGGACTGTGCACGCTGGTTTAAAACAAACAGGAATGAAAAGTGTCATAACTACTCCACAGAGTATGTTGATGCTCTGTGACTAATCTGTGACAACCACTGAAACAAGTCACTTGAACAATTGGTTAATCAACAGAATTTGTACTGTTCCATTGTGGGCGTTATCGTGGGCAAATTGTCACAATTTGTTTTGTTTTTTAAATAATGGAGCTCTGGTGCACAGAGAGATATACTAAATATCTGGCTTTAGATACACAGCAAATACATGTTTTTGTTTTTTTTCACGAGAACAGGAAAAGTATAACCACAAAATAAGTATGTCATCGTGTACAGTAACATAATCAGTGCATCATTAAAACTCCTAGACCTCCATTCAACATATGCCTATCTCTAGAAAAATGATATCATTGAGCACAAACTAGTTAAAAATTAAGTTCAAATTCAAATGAAATCAGAATATTTTCACAGCTAATGCATCCTGCATAGCTGTTGTACATCTTAATTCTTAATTTAAAATGTCATTTTAAAAGACGGACATTGATCACATCATAACACTTAACTAATCTGTATATTTTTAAAACAGCTAAACTAGCTTTAGTCAGAGACATTTAGGCAGAGAAGGAGAAAGCAGTGCACTCTTCACTAAAACTGAGCCCCTCCTCCTGGGCACTAGGTGTCCCTGTTGCTCTCTTTGTGCTATTTCACAGATGCTGAATGGAGGGGTCATCAGCTGCACAAGCAACACCTGGGCTGGTGTACACTCCCCTATAAATAACTCTATACGCCTGCAGACGCTCTCTGGCTCTGGCTCGCTGAGTCTGACTATGACTCTCGGTTCTGGCATGACAACAGCATGTGTTTTCTTTAGTGTTCCCTTCATACACACAGTCACACATCCACACATGCTTTAAACTGAATTACTGATTGCTGACATTACAAAATAAATATGTCATTGTGTACAGTAAAATGTAAATCTCTAAATCAGTAGTCCTGTTATCTCAGTTAAACAATCAGTAAAATCCACCGTGTTGCCGTACCTTCTGTCTGAACGGACGCTGCCCCTCTCAGAGTGAGGGCTCCCCGCTCCGGACATCCCACTGCCGGCCGGGCTTCCTCCATCTGACCGGTGACCCCCGTCCTCCTCATCTTCATCGTCATCTCGATGGCCGTGCTCGGAGCCGCTATGCTGCTCTGCATCAGAGTGATCGTTTTCCCCCTGGTCTGAGTGCATGCTGGCGTCCGACTGGTTCCCTGATCGCTCAGACTGGTTGTCGCTGCCGCTGTGTTGACTGTGTTGCTCATCCTCGCTGTCGTCTCCAAACAGCTCCTATCAGGTAGAAAGAAAGGTGAGCTGGTGTACAGATCATTCAATATATGATGTACAGCAGACACGGTTACTTATGCGATGATATCTCAGTATGTCTGTTGCTTAACTCAGTGTTTCTTAAACTTTTTACACCCGAAAAAATATTAATATTGCAAGGCTACTACCTGGCTTTTGTGGGCTGCTGAACAGCAGTTATGATACAAAACTACATAATTAAATGCTAAATTAAGTGTTACCTGGATAGGGTCAGGCTAAAGACCAACATCCACACAGTCAGACACAGCCACAGACCTTATTCATACTGGGTTTCCCTGCCTCCTGGCCATCCTCCTCATCATCATCATCCCGTTCTCTCTCACTGTCACTGCCGCTGCCTGAGGCGTTGCTGGCCGATCGAGGTCTCTCCTGCTCGGAGTCTGAACCGGAGCCAGAGCCTGACTCTGAAACGCAATAAAGCAGATTGTTTTGTTTTTGTTGCTCGGATCACAGCAGGTGAATGTTGTGGCATGGGCGGCACAGTGGTGCAGTGGTTAGCAGTGCGACCTCACAGCAAGAAGGTTCCTTGTTTGTACCCTGACTGGGGAGAGTTTGCATAGTCTTCTCTAAATTACACTCTAAACTGCCTCCAAGTGTGAATGTGAATGGCTGTTTGTCTCCATGTGTCAGCTTGTATCCCCGCTGACATTGTGCAAGTGATGAACTGGCAACTTGTCCAGGGTGTACCCTGCATCTTGCCCGGTGTCGGCTGGGATTGGCTCTAGCTCCTTGCGGTTACAGAAAATAGATGGATGAAAAAAAAAAAAAAAAAACACATAAAACTCTGGGGCCATACTAACAACAGGACTCGAATGACCAGTGAGATAGTGGAAGAGATTTAGATGTTGTTTCACATTTCGTTGGCTGTCCAAGTTACATAGTCACAATAGATTAAGAAACTAGTAAATACATATTTTACAGCTGGTGTTTTTAATGGTACTTTTAACTGCCTGCAGAGAGATCTTGGCTTATTTACTGTTGTCATATAATAACATAGTAAATAAGTCAGTAATTGAGGCTGAGTGAGGAATGAAATACACAATTTATTTGTACCGACAAGAAGGACTTTAGCAAATGTCGTTTAACAGCATAAAAACAGACTTCATGTCTAAAATGCATCATAAAGAATCAAAATGTTGTTGTTGTAGTAATCTCAAGCGGATATGGGAGAAGGATTTGTCTTGTACTCAGGATGAAAAAACATGGGAGGGGATTCTTTCCAACACTGAAAAATATGTAAGAGAATTTATTCAGTATAAAATAATTCACAGGTATTATTTCACCCCATCAAGATGGCAAAGAATGGGTTTGCTTAACAAAGACCTTGTGTGGGGGGGGAAAAGTGGCACATTTGTACATGTGTTATGGGAATGCTCCAAGATCTTCCCCCGTGTGGGAAAATGTTTTAGATTATACAGGCAAATGGCTGAATTGTGGACCTCCCGCATTTTTGTAATCTTAAAAACTGGCCTAATGACTTGTGCACAGACCATTTTGAGCCTCGAGCTCCCACACTGAATATGTGGAGAACTCAGATGATGGAAACTTTTGCATGTGAGAAAATGTTGGGGAGATTAAACAGTGAAAATGATGACAAACGAACAGTGGCACAGTCTTGGTAAATGTATATCGAGTATATAGAGAACAGTTAAACCATGTATGGATATGAATTGTTTTACATTAAGGCCGTACACTCACTACATCCAACATGTAAGTTATTTATTGAACTGCCTACCTGCCTGCTTATGTTTTGCTCTTTTTGGTTGTTTCTCATTTTCGTTACCCTCCTTTCTGTCTGTTTTACTTGTTCATATGTATGCTTGTTTGTTTGTTTCAGGTTTATAATTATGGAAAATAAAACACAAACAAACAAACAGACTTCATGTTGGTGGCAATGGTGCACTGGTTAACTTAAACCTTCACGCACAATAACGTCACTGCTAGACATTTTTTGCCTCGTTAGAAAACTGAGAAACGCTTTAAAGTGATTTCAATCTTTACTTAGACTTCCAGCTCGGCTGAATAAATAAATAAATAAACCAAACTCAGGAGGAAGATTCAGGAATCTGTCTTGAACGTTACACGTTAGCTGATAGCCAGCCAGCTAACCTTAAAAAAAAGCATATCACCGTAAATGAAACAAACTTATTTCACGACAAATTAAAAAAAATCACACATGTAACTAAGTCATATCAATGTAACGTAACGTTCAGGTTACTAAGGCGAATATCTTCTTTACACCAGGTGTGGCTAACAAGCTAAGCTACCTCCGTGAACAGATCAGACTTCCAACGGCTGGAAGACATTTTTATTATTTTTATTATTTTTATTATTTTTTTTTTCTCGTCTTTTCAGATGATGTTTGATCTTATGTCACAGCTGCTGAAACTCAAATGTTCAGTGTGGTTTGTAAAGGAAAATGACTTCCTGTTTGCTTTTGCACCTGTCTGGTTGAACCACAGAGTTGGTTAATGCAGGTTCATACTGAGAGTTCAGGTCTGCTCGTTTTACTATTGTAGTGCATTGTCTTCAGACGGTGATGACTCTGCGAGACATCGTCCAACTCTCACAGCCTCCTGCTGCTGAGCTGCTGAAACTCGAATGTTCAGTGTGGTTTGTGCTCGTGCAGTACTCCATGTACTCCATGTACTCTTCACTCCGACATAAATTTGACTCCATAATATAGTAATATAATAAGTAATATAATAATAATAAAAATCCAAAATGTTTCAGTTTCTGCTGTTTCAGGTATGTTTGTCACGTGTACGTTGAACCGCTTTTTGTGAACCTGACATACACATAGCTTCACTTATGTCTGCTTATATGCATGGAAATCATTGATGGGGTGTCATTTCTAATGTAAAGGGTAATAATCCCCAAAAACTTTTTAGAAAGATCAATTAGTAATGTGATCAAACTTGATAAAGATAAGTAACTTTAATAAATTACATTTTAAAGTAATTTACTCAAAGTTGAATTCAAATTGTATATTTTAATTAATTTTTAAAGAATCAGTTAAGTTTCCAACTTGAACCTTAATTATTTTTGCATTAAAAAGTCAGATTACTGGTTACATTGAATGACCTGGTTTGGATAAACAAAAACAACAACAAAAGGACAATTTGAACACATGGAACAGCTTTTTTTTTGTGAACCTGACATACAACTAGCTTCAACTTATGCTGTTATAGCATAGAATCATTGTGTGAAGTTAATAATCTACAAAACTTTCTAGAAAGAGCAATAAGTAATGTGATCAAACTTGATAAAGTGATAAATAACTTAATGAATTACTTTTAAAGTATTTACTCAAAGTTGCATTAAAATTGTAATATTTTGAAGAAACCAGTTAAGTTTCCAACTTGAACCTAATTATTTTTGCATTAAAAAGTCAAATATATCGCAATGAGAAAACACGTTTCATGTTGAGGGAACCAGAGCTCCAGAGCCTGACTTCACCGTGGTGTACACCGCCTCCCGGTGCCTGTCAGCGGTCTACACAAGCAGCGTGTCCGCTTCAGCTCGACCTCGGAAACAAAAACCTTTCGGCGACTATTTCCTGCGGGTCACGTTTTTTTTTTTTTTACTACAGTTTGGAAGAAATGGCGGACATGGATGAATTGTTCGGCAGTGATGGAGACACGACAACGACCCAGCGAGTAATAAAAATATAAAAAAATAAAAAAATATAAAAATGTCTTCCAGCCGTTGGAAGTCTGATCTGTTCACGGAGGTAGCTTAGCTTGTTAGCTACACCTGGTGTAAAGAAGATATCGCCTGAGTAACCTGAACGTTACGTTACTTGATATGACTTGTTACATGTGTGATTTTTTTAATTTGTCGTGAAATAAGTTTGTTTCATTTACGGTGATATGCTTTTTTTTTAAGGTTAGCTGGCTGGCTATCAGCTAACGTGTAACGTTCAAGACAGATTCCTGAATCTTCCTCCTGAGTTTGGTTTATTTATTTATTTATTCAGCCGAGCTGGAGTCTAAGTAAGATTTAAATCCCTTCAAAGCGTTTCTCAGTTTTTCTACGAGGCAAAAAATGTCTAGCAGTGACGTTATTGTGCGTGAAGGTTTAAGTAACCAGTGCACCATTGCCACCACATGAAGTCTGTTTGTTTGTTGTTTGTGTTTTATTTTCCATAATTATAAACTGAAACAAACAAACAAGCATACATATGAACAGTAAAACAGACAGAAAGGAGGGTAACGAAAATGAGAAACAACCAAAAAGAGCAAAACATAAGCAGGCAGGTAGGCAGTTCAATAAATAACTTACATGTTGGATGTAGTGAGTGTAGGCCTTAATGTAAAACAATTCATATCCATACATGGTTTAACTGTTCTCTATATACTGATATACATTACCAAGACTGTGCCACTGTTCGTTTGTCATAATTTCACTGTTTTATCTCCCCCACATTTTCTCACATGCAACAGTTTCCATCATCTGAGTTTCTCCACATATTCAGTGTGGGAGCTCGAGGCTCAAAATGGTCTGTGCACAAGTCATTAGGCAGTTTTAAGATTACAAAAATGCGGGAATTCAGCCATTTGCCTGTAATCTAAAACATTTTCCCACACGACTGGGTGGAAGATTCCCCCCACACAAGGTCTTTGTTAAGCAAACCCATTCTTTGCCATCTTGATGGGGTGAAATAATACCTGTGAATTATTTTATACTGAATAAATTCTCTTACATATTTTTAGTGTTGGAAAGAATCCCCTCCCATGTTTTTTTCATCCAGAGTACAAGACAAAATCCTTCTCCCATATCCGCTTGAGATTACTACAACACACACATTTTGATTCTTTATGATGCATTTTAGACATGAAGTCTGTTTTTATGCTGTTAAACGACATTTGCTAAAGCTGTGGTACAAATAAAATGTGTATTTCATTCCTCACTCAGCCTCAATTACTGACTTATTTACTATGTTATTATATACAACAGTAATAAAGCCAAGATCTCTCTGCAGGCAGTTAAAAGTACCATTAAAAACAGCAGCTGTAAATATGTATTTACTAGTTTCTTAATCTATTGTGACTATGTAACTGGACAGCCAACGAAATGTGAAACAACATCTAAATCTCTTCCACTATCTCACTGTCTCATCTGTGTATATGCCCAGAGTTTTATGTGTTTTTTTTTTTTTTTGTTGTTTGTTTGTTTTCATCCATTATTTTCTGTAACCGCAAGGAGCTAGAGCCAATCCCAGCCGACCACCGGGCAAGATGCAGGGTACACCCTGGACAAGTTGCCAGTTCATACTTGCACAATGTCAGCGGGGATACAAGCTGACACATGGAGAAACAAACGCCATTCACATTCACACTTGGAGGCAGTTTAGAGTGTAATTAGAGAAGACTATGCAAACTCTCCCCAGTCAGGTGACAAACAGGAACCTTCTTGCTGTGAGGTCGCACTGCTAACCACTGCACCACTGTGCCGCCCATGCCACAACATTCACCTGCTGTGATCCGCAACAAAAACAAAACAATCTGCTTTATTGCGTTTTAGAGTCAGGCTTGGCTCCGGTTCAGACTCGAGCAGGAGAGACCTCGATCGGCCAGCAACGCCTCAGGCAGCGGCAGTGCAGTGACAGTGAGAGAGAACGGGACGATGTGATGAGGAGGGATGGCCAGGAGGCAGGGAAACCCAGTATGAATAAGTCTGTGGCTGTGTCTGACTGTGTGATGTTGGTCTTTAGCCTGACCTATCCAGGTAACACTTAATTTAGCATTTAATTATGTGTTTTGTATCATAACTGCTGTTCAGCAGCCCACAAAAGCCAGGTAATGCCTTGCAATTTATATTTTTTTTGGGTGTAAAAAGTTTAAGAACACTGAGTAGTTAAGCAACAGACATACTGAGATATCATCGCATAAGTAACAGTGTCTGCTGTAATCATATATTGAATGATCTGTACCCCAGCTCACCTCTTTCTACCTGATAGGAGCTGTTTGGAGACGACAGCGAGGATGAGCAACACAGTCAACACAGCGGCAGCGACAACCAGTCTGAGCGATCAGGGAACCAGTCGGACGCCAGCATGCACTCAGACCAGGGGGAAAACGATCACTCTGATGCAGAGCAGCACAGGGCTCGAGCACGGCCATCGAGATGACGATGAAGATGAGGAGGACGGGGGTCACCGGTCAGATGGAGGAAGCCGGCCGGCAGTGGGATGTCTGGAGCGGGGAGCCCTCACTCTGAGAGGGGCAGCGTCCGTTCAGACAGAAGGTACGGCAACACGGTGGATTTTCTGATTGTTTAACTGAGATAACGGATACTGATTTAGAGATTTAATTTTTTACTGTACACAATGACATATTTATTTTGTAATGGATGTGTGACTGTGTGATGCAGGATAAAACACATGCTGTTGTCATGCCAGAACCGAGAGTCATAGTCAGACTCAGCGAGCCAGAGCCAGAGAGGCGTCTGCAGGCGTATAGAGGCATTTATAGGGGAGTGTTAAACAGCCCAGGTGTTGTTGTGCAGCTGATGACCCCTCCATTCAGCATCTGTGAAATGCACAAAGAGAGCAACAGGGACACCTAGTGCCCAGGAGGAGGGGCTCAGTTTTAGTGAAGAGTGCACTGCTTTCTCCTTCTCTGCCTAATGTCTCTGACTAAGCTAGTTTAGCTGTTTTAAAAATATACAATTAGTTAAGTGTTATGATGTGATCAATGTCCGTCTTTTAAAATGACATTTTATTAAGATGTACAACAGCTATGCAGGATGCATTAGCTGTGAAAATATTCTGATTTCATTTGAATTTGAACTTAATTTTAACTGTTTGTGCTCAATGATATCATTTTTCTAGAGATGGCATATGTTGAATGGAGGTCTAGGAGTTTTTAATGATGCACTGATTATGTTTCTGTACACGATGACATACTTATTTTTGTGGTTATACTTTTCCTGTTCTCGTGAAAAAAAAAAAAAACATGTATTTGCTGTGTATCTAAGCCAGATATTTAGTATATCTCTCTGTGCACCAGAGCTCCATTATTTAAAAAAACAAAACAAATTGTGACAATTTGCCCACGATAACGCCCACAATGGAACAGTACAAATCTGTTGATTAACCAATTGTTCAAAGTGACTTGTTTCAATGGTTGTCACAGATTAGTCACAGAGCATCAACATACTCTGTGGGTAGTTATGACACTTTTCATTCCTGTTTGTTTTAAACCAGCGTGCACAGTCCTTCCACTCCGCAGTCTGGCCCTGGCACCCTCACTTGATGAGAAGCTTTGGCAGGGAGAACCAGTCAGATGACGACAAGTGGGAAGGGAGATAAGGCGACCAGTCTGAGGGAGGAGGAGAGAGAGAAAACGCCATTACTCCGATGAAGAAAGAGAAACTCTGATGACGAGGGGCCGAGGAACAGGAAGTCAGGTTACTCCCAGGGTCTATGTTTAAACACAGAGGAAACGTGAGCCAGCTGTCTGCGTTAATCTCAACACATTTGTTTTTGTGGAGGAGGATTAGGGCCATATGTGAAGTCTTTATCCTGAGGTTAATCTCAGAAGATTAATTGAAATCATTATTTCCTTTCACATTCACGGTGAGATGTTTTCATGTGTCCTGTACCTTTTTACCATCTTGGTGCCTTGGGAGAAAAAAAAAAATTTAACTGTTTTTGTCATGCTGTTTTTTTTTCAGAGTCTGCAAAGGCAGTGATGTGAAGATGATTTCCTCAGACAGAAAACCAAATCAAAAGTGCCTGCTTGATTCAGATTCCGACAGTGATATTGGAAGAAAGAACGTAAGAAACCAAGTATTTGTAAGGCAAACCTAATCTGGACTCCAAATCTGAGTTTTAATTTGATCCAGTGCATCTAATTTCTCATGTTAAATGCACTTGATCACAGCAAAGTCGGCAGCGGCCGCAGACGACCTGTTTGGAGAAGCTGACGACATCTCTTCAGAAGCGACGCGGAGAAGCCTCCGACCCCCGGCCAGCCCCTGGTACAGAGTCTTCATTTATTTATTTATTTATTTTTTACAAGAGTTCCCAAATCTCTTTTTTCAGAGCTCTCTCTAAGCCTGCACTGAGCTGATCCCTATTATCACGGGTCCTTTCTTTTTTCTTGTGTGTGTGTGTCCAGTATCAGAGGATGGGATGGGGGGGAGCAGGCGGAGGAGGAGCCTGCGCCCTGAAACTCGCATCGAAGTAGATCCCAAAAGTCAGCACAGGGACCTGGGATCTGACCTTTATTTTGTCAACTTCCCAACTTCCTGTCTGTGGAACCCAGGTCAGAACCGTGGCACTGTCAATAAAATGATCTAAACACATACTGTAACTTAGAGATATTTATAAATGGTAGAAAATAAAAAATTACAGAAAACTTTTTCAGACACTTATAGTAGTATACAGTATAGTACTGTATGGGATTATTTTAGTGAGAGAGGTAGTTATAGACCTTTACTTTGTGTTTGGTCTTGATAACTGTAAAACAGCATCTGTGTAACTGTGTTTCATTAAATCTCCCTCATAGACCCTTTGATCCTCAGTATTATGAGGATGAAATTGAGGATGAAGAAATGCTGGATGCAGAGGGACGGACCAGGCTCAAATTGAAGGTATGTAGTCGCAACATATATGTGATGTGGCAGAAACAGAATAATGCCTAATGACCTATCCCCGCGCTTACGGAATCTCCCGCATCTCCATCGTTTAGTGTAAAGTGGTCATAAAACTTTCTACTGTCTTAAGTTAAGTCTTAACTTGTCTTGATGTTCATAAAATCAAACATATTATCAGATTCTTGGCTCATTCAGTGATGTTTAATCACTTGGAACAGTGTCAACAACCAATAGGGGAGCTTTCTCTAGCACCATCAAGAAGCAGGCGACTGGCTACACAGTAGTAGAGCGAGCAAGATTGCCTCTTTGTCTCCTCTGATCTGTACCACGACAAGAGCGGAGGAAAGCAAAAAAAAAGTGGATTGAAATTTTGGAGGCCTTGAAATGCACATGCAAGGGCAGATGTGGTTAATTCTGCTTTTGTTACTGCTCCATTGTTAAACAGTTCTTCTTGTAAATTTGATTTGAAACACTTTAGCTGTGAGATGTCTAGTGTATGATGGTATAAGTAACTAAACTATCAATAGTGACCAGAGCTTAAAATTCTCTCTCACAGGTGGAGAATAACAATTCGGTGGAGAGCCAAGAGAGAGAGGAGGGAAATGAAACCCGGGAGAGCAATGCACGATTCGTCAAATGGTGCGGACGGCGGTGTGTGTTCTGAAACCTGGAGTGTGATTTACATTGTGAACAAGACGTGCTCTGTACTTTCCATGCTTTTTAAATGACTTTTTTTTCTGTCTTCTTATCTGCAGAATGTCCCTCCATCTGGGGATATGAAGTGTTTGATGTTTTACAAAGCGCCTCTCCAGGGAGACCACACCACTTTTCATTCCGACAGGGCACTGGACTGCAGGGACAGGGCTGTGTTCAAACCAAGCTCACGTTCAAGGTAACGCACGGCCATCTTTTATTTGTTTGTACAGGGCTGCTGTTTAAGAGCACGGTCCAGCACACAGACTACGGGTTGCTCGGTGATATCGCCTCCTCTGTCTTGGCTCTTCTGTTTTTCAGCTGTACATGCGCTTAAACAAGCCGCAGGTGCTACTCTAATCCAAACCAACAACATAGGAGCCTTCCATTCAAGCTTGATCAGCAATGTACTCTATGCTGTAGTCCCTGGATCACCTTGTGCAAGTGCCCAGGTTTTCTCCCCATAAGAAGTGTTTAAGCCTCTTGTAGAACCCCCAAGTCCACCTGGATGTTCTGTTTTCTTAGAACCACATGGGTTCGAAATCCCTCCATGCTCCTGGGCAGGGACATTACCTTATAGTTTACTGACTTATTGGTTATTATGTAAGCAGTTAGGTCTTAACGCTGGCTCAGGGTATCAAGGGAGGGGTTCTGCTACAGGTGGTTTATAGAGAACTGAGTTGCAGTGGACTGTTCCTTCTGACCAGACGGACATGCTTCAGATTTTTGAAAATTTTGGAAAAAACGGAAATATTTTGGCCGGCTTGTGTATGGTTTTTTTTTTATATATTTGAACAAATATTGTTGTAAAGGATCTCATGTTTGACACGCGAGCTGATGCTGTATAGAGTTGTTTGAGTTTCTTCCTGTGAGTAAAATTCAACCGCAGCAATGAAATTTTCCGCGTGAGGCAGCAATAAATGACGGTTATCTATGCAGGCAGATACGGATAAAAAATGCTGGACTCCACTGGAACCCAGTTTGTGATTCGATACAGCCAGCGAGGTCAAAGAGTATGTGTGCACAAAACAAAACAACACGTTTGTGTTCTTGTGAAGTCTGCAGCCCGTTTCAGCGCCATAGGCAAGCAGTCTTGGGATGTTGCTAACTATAAGTTTGCCCTGTGGCGTTGTTCCTGACAAACAAACACCGTTAAGGTTGTACTCCAGTTGTTTCTCAGCAACACATTGTGTCTATCCTAACTGGTCTCTCTGGCTTCATAGGTATGTTCTGGTTTTGTCATCACTGTAGAGCTTAAACCTGCATTGCTGAGATTATGAAACAATTAGTTTTCATCGTTCGCTGTGCAGTTTCCCAGTGTAAAGTATTGCAATTGAGTTTTCTTTCCGCACGGTCCCTTAAATCGACGTAGTCTTGACTCTTCTGTGTTTTTCCAGGCGCATCCACAGCACAGCACGCCACCCCGGCAGGAGTTTGATACTTCTGTCGTCTGGACATGGTACCGCTTGCGCCCATCAGCACATTACATCGAAGACTCGTAATATGCCCCTCCACATGCATGGCCTTATCTGACACTAATCTCACACGATACGTCAAATGAATACGATATGAATCAACAACACGAGATTCAGGCGCATCAATACGAACTTTTATAATCATGTCTATGGTTCGCAACGAGGTCTACGTCTACACGCAGAACGCATGTATTACGTAAACAATATAAATCGTGATATCCCAAAAGATTTTCTTAGTGGTTGCCCGCCGATACTTACATTTATATTTTTAAGACTCGTCAAATAATCCCCACATCTACGAATCTCCGGCCAGTTGTGTTGTCCACCTCTAGTCAAGTCCAGCGCTGTCGTCTGTAGTTATAGTCTATGTATTCTATAAGCAGTATTAACCATGCACTAAATGTGTGCGTTAAGATTAGCAT